>NC_134404.1:162426027-162581027 GCF_038048845.1 Mixophyes fleayi | reverse complement strand
TTTAAATCCATAGAACATGGAGAGGACTCCAGGAACCCTAACCTTACCTCTCCAGAACTGGTTAGGGCCTGGCATTTCCCGACCTTCTAGGGCATGAGTTCAGCATGTGAGTAGAGTCAGCGCAATAGATGCAGAGTCTATTTTTCACTCGTCGCTCCCTCTCTTCAGATGTTAGTTTAGAACGTCCTACCTCCATGGGTTCTACTGGAGGTGGAAGATGACGAACTTGAGATGCTGAGCGAACAGGCGCTTTGGAAGAAGTTACTCTTTCGGAATCTCTTTCACGAAACCTCATGTCTACATGGTGGCATAGAGAAATCAAGTCGTCCAAGGAGGAGGGTAACTCTTGTGAGGTCAGTGCGTCTTTGATCTTGTCGGCAAGACCCTGCCAGAAGGCAGCTATCAGCGCCTCAGTGTTCCATTGGAGCTCGGAGGCAAGAATCCAAAATTGGATGACGTACTGGGCTACTGACCGGGATCCTTGGCGTAGTCGGAGAATACTGGAAGCCGCAGAGATGACACGTCCAGGTTCATCAAAAATTCTTCGAAACGTAGAAATAAACATGGCACTATCTTCCAATAAAGGGTCATTTCTTTCCCACAGAGGGGAGGCCCATGCGAGAGCCTGTCCGGAAAACAAAGAGATGAGATAGGCCACTTTAGAACGATGAGTAGAAAAGTTGTGAGGTTGAAGTTCAAAATGAATGGAACATTGGTTAAGAAAACCCCTACAGGTTTTCGGGTCTCCATCATACTTAGAGGGAGTAGGCAGGTGTAGCGTGGAAATGGTAGACACCTCGGATGGCACTGGGGAAGAAGAAGAAGGTACTGGAGGATCAACAGTAGCTGCTACATTTTGCGCAGGGATTCCTCGGGAGGCTAGAGCCTGACAACATTGGAATAAGTGTTGCTGTCGAACATCTTGTTGTTCAATCCAAGTAACCAGGTACTGCAGCATCTCTTTAGCTGTTGGTTCCGATCCTGGGTCTGTCAGGGCCTGATCTTACTGTCACGGTCACTAGGAGTTCTGCCCAGGATTCACCAGTTGATAATGCTTACCAGAGGGACGGGGTTTCCACAGCGGTCCTCTGGGCAGTAGGGTGAATAGTAGGAACGTAGATAACAGCAGAAGGAGAGAGAATGCCAATGGAATAGATGAGAGTCAGTGACTTGCAGCTATACTGGTAGGACAGTCAGCGACTTGCAGCTGTACTGGTAGGAGAGTAGAGTGGAGAGTTAGTGGTCTGCGGATAGCAAGCTGTACCACTGCTGTGAAAGGAAGACTTGTCCAGGTGCAGGTAGGTAGCGGGAGAGTCAGTGATCTGCGTATAGCAAGTTGTACCACTGCTGTGAAGGGAAGACTTGTCCAGATGTAGGTAGGTAGCGGGAGAGTCAGTGGTTTGCGCATAGCAAGTTGTACCACTGCTGTGAAGGGAAGACTTGTCCAGGTGTAGGTAGGTGGAGGAGTGATAAGAGTCTGTAACTGTATAAATACAATTGGAGAGCAGAGGAGCTAGTCCCAAACAGATATAATCGTCACAGTTAATAGTCTATACCGGGTATGTATACCACTGCTGAGTAGAGAGGCTTGCCCAAAGCGGATATGCAGGATAACAACTGATAGTCAATAACAAGTATGCATATCGCTGTTGAGAAGAGAAGCTTGTTCAAACAGATATGTAGGGTAACGGCTAATAGTCTATAGCGGGTATGGATACCGCTGCTGAGTAGAGAGGCTTGTCCAACGAGGAAATGCAGGCACTGCAGGAGAGCTGAGAGACTGTAGCGGGTATGGGAACCGCAGGTGAGCAGAGCAGGTAATCCAGCAGACAGCTGAAGACACGAGCAGGACACAGGAGTCAGTAGCGGGTATGGGAACCGCCGATGAGCAGAGCAGGTAATCCAGCAGACACCTGATGACACGAGCAGGACACAGGAGTCAGTAGCGGGTATGGGAACCGCCGATGAGCAGAGCAGGTAATCCAGCAGGAAACTGAAGATACGAGCAGGACACAGGAGACACCTTCAGAGACTTACAGGGAATGAGACTCAAGATCAGGCCACGTTACAATGGCCACGGGTGCCTTAAATAGAGAGAGGTGATGATCCACCAATTAGGTTAAAAGCAAGGTCATAAGAGTTCATGAATGCTGCGCATGCGCAGTCCATCAAGATGGCGGACGGTCGCGGCTCAGGACAGGAGCCAGCAGGAAGGATAGAGAACCACGCACCAGCGCAGAGGCACTCACGGTCCGGTGAGTGACACAACTCTTTCACTGTCAGATGTCTATTGATGTTTTGTATCTCAGAAGATAGGGATAATTTTCAAGATTTTGTAACAGATTATTTTAGACCTCATTCCTGAGATCGCTTTCCTCCTTCAAACTAAGGGGCAAATTTATGTAGCCCTTGCACCTCCGGCTACCACCCTGCACCTGGAGCGAAGAGGAGTGTCACCTCACAATTAGTTATCTCACCTTTTCTGTGGTTTCTACTCAACAGTGCCTTCACTTGAGTAATTTTCACTCTTCAGATTGTGGGTTCTTGTAGGGACCACCAAGAGATGACTCTGAAAACCCCTACCTGACTCCCTAAAAACCACTTGCAGGAACACACACATGCTCACAAGTTGATAGTATAAGGCACTTGCACATTCAATAGGATGAAGACCAGTAAACAATAGCCTGACAACTTGTGAGTCGTGGGTGGTGTTTGTAAATGATTTCTCATAGCAATTATGAAAAAGGGCATTGAGCGCTATAACTGTAGAATTCTGTGGGTTAAGTCTAGCATGTAATAATAGTAACTCAAGAACAATGACAGTTATGCGCACAATTGACTTTTAGTTAAAAACATATTTATTTTTGTTGAGGATAAATGGTTGGGCAATTTGGTCAGCAACTAATCTTATGTAAACTTATCTTACAAATGATAAAGCTCTAAGGAAGTACTAATTTCAGTAGGGTTATGAGAGTAACCTACACCAATGTATCTTGTGAGCAATCTACTCAGTTAGTAAATGTGATACTGTATTGACCATATAAATATAAATTATTGTGTCCTTGCCAGTGTGACCACACTCCTATTAACTGGTATTGATGAGTAATACTTTGTATTATTATAAACAAGCCAAGTTTATTTCTTAAATAAAATACAAAGATAAATGAAATCCAAATATTAAACAATGGTCCTAATACTAATCCAACAGATAAAATGTTTGTAAAAATATACCAACATTTCTTTTCGTTAAATTGGATAACCTAATTCTCTCTTAAAAGCACAATTCATACCATAAAGTTCAACTAAAACTCATTAAAACCTGTTATAGCTTAAAACATCTAATCAACACAGAAGAATGCAAATTCATACGGTTAGTAGCAATAAATAATGAAGGGTACTATATTGTGGCAATTATAGTCGAAATCAGGTTTAATAGCATATTAAAGTTCCAATTAGAAGTGTATAATACTTGCTTTTGTTGTTTCGTTAATATTCTGGGTACCCAGTAGGCAACGATCCCATTAGAATAGTCCAGCATCTAGTTCAGCATTCGACTTACGGTATTACATGCGTTTCTGTTGTGATGTCAAACTAGGGACATGTCCCAATAGTGACTCACAAAGTTCAGATATTACTCTGCTCGGAGAGAACATTAGTAAATGCAGAAAATAATGATGATAATAAAAGTGATAGTATATTTGTCTGATGTGAGGACATTTTCTGTAACAGCAGGCATCATATTCATATGTGGGCTAATGAGAGATTTAGCACACTGTAAGAATACACTCTTCAGCTACAGATGAAATTGATGTAGTGGAAATGGTTTGAGTAGTTCCTTAAATGATAGTCACTACTAAATGTGTGGTAGTGTGAGGGTGAAGTAGTTGCATTAGTGTAGGACAATGCAAGGCAGTACCTCTGTCACACACTGTCCCATAAACAAATAGCTCCAAGTGTGATGCATTATAGTGTTAGACAGGTTACGCACACAATGACTAACCCTGGAAATGCACAGGATTCTCTGAATTCAAATCAGAGATCTGAAATGTCCTCCAGTGGCCTTTTTTTGCCACAGCAATATCAGCAGTAGGAACCTGTAAAACCGCAAAGAAACAGGACAGCCAGTAGACAGCTGGGACATTCTCACTGAATCTCTGGGGTGTGTCTGGGACCTCTTCTTCCCTTTGTGCAGGTATCTTACTATCTCTTTTGCTCTATGCATGTGTCTGGCTCTCTCCTTCCTTTTGTGCAGGACCTAGACCCCCTCTGACTCTCTTGCAGTTTGTACAGGACCCTTGGCAAGCCAATCTACGTGTACAAAAGAAGACTCTATAGGCTTGGCACTCCTTTCTGATTGCAGCCTTTTCTGATAGACAGACAGCTTTCTTCTCTGGTCTTGTAACCTGGTCTGCTAGTGTAGAAGCTGTATCATTTGCAAAGGCAGTTTGTTCTATGAGACATACAGTATGTCTGCAATGCGTGATGCCCTATTGATCTCTAACTATCTCCATGAGTATTCATCATGGTGACACAGAGGTTAGCATTGCTGTCTCACAGTACTGAGATCATGGGTTCAATTTTAACCAGGGTCCTACCTGTATGAAGTTTGTCTGTTCTTTCCATGTTTGCGTGATTTTCCTCTGGGTGTTTCAGTATACTCTCACAGTCCAAAAACATACTGGGAAGTTAACTGGATTGTGACAAAATTGGATGCTATTATACGTCTGTTTGGTAGGGAATTTAGAATGTAAGCTTAAATTGGGCAGGGACCAGGCCTCGCGCTACCATAAGGCAGCGTTTGGCAGCTGGGCTCTGGGGGGCACCGCTGGTGTGCACTAATGCTGTGCAGTGGCCTGCTGAGCTTAACTTCCACAGCCCCCGGTCGCCGCACAGCTTCACAAGGGGTGGGGCCTGTGATCGCACTCCCACCTCCCTCCCTCGGGACACTGGTACTGTCCCTCTGTCATTCTCCTTTGCACCCTCACTGCCTGTTGGATAGTGTCAGTGAGGAGCCCAGCATAGAAGAGCAGCAGCTGAAGGGAATGGTAAGTAAAGAATTGTGTAAAGCAGGAGGGGGGGGGGGAGAGTGTGAAGCAGAACAAAGGGGGGCTGTGTGAAGCAGAACAGAGGAGGAGCAGTGTGAAGCAGAACAGAGGGGGAGCAGTGTGAAGCAGAACAGAGGGGGAGCAGTGTGAAGCAGAACAGAGGGGGAGCAGTGTGAATCAGGAGGGGGAGGAGTGTGAAGCAGGAGGGGGAGGAGTGTGAAGCAGAATAGAGGGGGGAGTGTGAAGCAGAATAGATGGGGGGAGTGTGAAGCAGAAGGGGGGCAGTGTGAAGTAGGAGGGGGGGGAGTGTGAAGCAGAACAGAGGGGGAGAAGTGTGAAGCAGGAGGGGGAGGAGTGTGAAGCAGGAGGGGGAGGAGTGTGAAGCAGAATAGAGGGGGGAGTGTGAAGCAGAAGGGGGGCAGTGTGAAGTAGGAGGGGGGAGTGTGAAGCAGAAGGGAGGACAATTTGCCTGAAAATTTGCCTAGGGCGCCGACAAACCTTGCACCGGCCCTGAGATTTTGGGGCACCAAAGCCCTGATTTTTGGCAGGCTCTGATGTCACTTCCAGTCTCCTCACACTTGAAGGTTGCTGGGAATAGTAGCTTTCAGTACCCGAAGCTGTGTTACATTATCCTTTAAATCCTTCAACACTGCCCACCATGTCACTCAACTTCTGGGAACTGCCCCTCCCCCTCTTTTTAACATTGGATTCCATGGGTTATAATTATTATTTTTGTCACAGGAGGATTGTTTTACACTACCCAAAATCAAAACTAATAAATATTACATCTATTTATAATCGTGTAAACGTTCCATTTTGTAGAAAATTAGGATAAACAATGGTTCATGGGATATTACAGGCATAAAATTATTAATACTTTCAGTGGAACTATTCCTTTTCCATTCCGATATGAGGGGAGGGAAACTTTTCACTGCAGAAAGGACTTTACTCCAAGGGAAATGTATATTTTTTTACATTTATGCATTTCACATTTTTATAAGTACTAGTAAAAAGGTGGTGGGCCAGGGGACAGATTGGCATATTCCGCATGTGTATATTCTTAAGTGGACTGCCTGGGACAGCACTGGCAAACTGAGCTGCCGCTCCATAGACTGTAAGATTGTGAGCAGGGCCTTCTCAACTATTTGTCTGTTTTACCCAGTTTGTTAGTTACTGTATTTGTCCCCAATTATAAATTGCTATGGAATTTGCTGGCGCTATATAATTAAATGATGATGATGATGAAAGTGGGTCTGGCAAGATGACCTGGACATTTCTCTGCTTCTATGTGGCTAGCCCCTGCCCCATAATGTTAAGTGGGTCTGGTGTGTGCTTGTTAATGTTATGGAAATAGGCTATTAAATTTGAATGTTATTGATTTAATTTTGGGAAATACAGGGTACCAGGAGTACAGAATGCTAGAAGCACCAGGAGTACACAAGACTTTCAGAGAGTTAGGAAATTTCATGCACTAGCATGTGACTAAACTTGGGAACCTCATACTGAACAGCCTGAGCCAACTTCGGAAACTCAGACAGAACAGCTTGGGTCACATCGAGAACCTACATTGAATTAGCCTTAGCAGACTCTGAAGCCAGAGGTATCACCTGAGCACACTGCAAAGCCACAGGTTATGCCTCTGCAGAATGAGAAGTCTCAAGCAGGAACTGAACAGATGGTAATTATGGAATCAAGGCAGCTACAGATAAAGAAGGTTTGACAAACTTTATGGGAAAATTATTGTAATGAATGCACAGCCTGTCCCAGATACAACAATCTGAACAGCTGGTCGTGACTGGAGTCACCTTAGTCACTTACCACCATGAAGGAATTACTATGGCGTCCTTGCGTTCACCAAAACCACTTATTAATGCTTCACTCTTACATCACATACACATGTAGCTTGAGCCTCACTTGGCTTTGTAAGTCCACAAAGAATCATGGAGAATATGCTAGTATAAATTTATTTAAGCCAAAAAATGTTTCCAAGGCTTAATTGCAAAACAGTTAATAACAAGGCATACAAAAAAAGTTGCACAAATAAGTTTCAGAAATAAAATAGTAAATAAAACTATCTTAATAGATGTAGGGCTTGGCGTGAGAAAAGTACACTTTGAGATACTGTAGGTCTCCTTTTTAGAAATGCACAATTTTACTAGGTAAGACAGCTGATTTAAACCGTTCTCACATAACTCAAACTTGCGAGGTTAGCTGTCAGGACAGATTGATTTCCAGAATGACACAGGACTTTTGAAATGAGTTATCTACCCCTGAGATATGTCAGGCATCTCAGAGGGCATGATTCTCACCTCTGCTCGTTCTGCTGGCCAGGTCCACATCCTCTGTATACACAAACTCCTCAGAGATGCTTATCTGTCTCTGGGTCTGGCCAATTGCAAAAGACTCTTTGTCAATTGCACAGGTCACTTAGGTCAGTCAGCAAAGCACACTTTGAAAGGTTACATACAATATACACATTATCATACATGAATATCAAGGGAAAATAATACATAATTGTCACAATTATGAAATAATATTTTGCAAATTCTTATAGAAACTGGAACAGCCATAATGAGCTGCTACATACTATTCAAATTGTTGGTTGCAGGCTGGCCCTTTGGTATCTATGCAATGAAGTCTCAAAATCTGGAGTCAGCTCAGGACTGGGAACACTTAATATTACATTCCTCCTGCAAAATTGGCAATAGTTAGCAGACACATATGAAATGAGGCAAATATTTTGTGAACATTTTTGAAAATGTTTCTCATCTACAATCAAGGCCAAAAGAAAGACAATAGTTTACAACCAGAAGGTAGTTTGTGTTCACAATGAACAAAGCAAAAGAAAACACTTACCACAATAATAATATATATATAATAAAACAATTAGAAACTACAATGTATATAAGTGTAGTCATCTATGTTAAATAGAAAAAAAAACTCATGAGGCATAGAGTAAACTGCTGCTGCACATTAAAAACTTACATTAGTATATTACCTTGTAAATTAACAAGTGTATGGTATAGATATTTTCATAAGGTTTATAGCTAATAACCTAATAAAAACTGTTTCTTTTATATAACTAATGTCAACTTTTGTCTCAGTCTCCTTGCAAGTGACACGTATATAAGAAGATGCATATATCCATTAGATGTGTAATAGAACATATCATAGAACATAGCTTTGGGCTATTGAAGACCAGGTTCAGATGCCTTGTTAAATCTGAAGGTGTACTTCTATATGCACCAGTTAAGGTGGCTGATATCATGTTGTTGTGCTGTCTGCTGCACAATTTGGCCCATCATCAAAATATACCCCTACCACCTGTACTAGAGAATGACAAAGCAGGGGAGCTATTTACATCGACTGATGTGGAAAATAGAAATTAGGGGAGGTAAGTCAGAGACAGACTTATTGAAAAACTCAATTATACAATAGTACACCTTGCTTAATTAAATTAAAAATGTACCTGATTTCATACTGTCATAGTCGTATAATTGGATGAAAGAAAGTATATTGATTAATATTGTTTTACCGTGCGATTGCATTCAGAACGCCACATGTCATGACGCAATAGCACGATAAATAACGCACGCATACACTCGCACTTACACATTCACTTATATATATAGTTCATATTTATTAAGGTTCCAATCCACATTCATTTATCAGTAAAAAGTATTAGATTTTTATTTATGTATATATAATACTATAGTAAAGGTATTTATGGTTCAGGTGTTTTAAAAAGTAAACAGTTTGGTCTCATATTAAAGCTTATTTCACCAGCATTAACCTGGTGTGGACAGAATAGCGATCGAATCTAGCGATTGCAAGATACAAGCAATATGAGATTAATGCTCAAAAATACTTTTGTGTGGGTCAGTTTGAACTGGTCATTCAGAGTCAAATCATGGGAACAATAGGGTGGGGGAAGTTTCTCCTCACCCTTTGTAAGGATCAAATGAACTGACCTATAACTTGCAAGGAACTGGAATATCATTTACCCTGCACCAATGAAGACCTCACTAAGTGTTATCTGTACAAGTATATACAAGCATGCTGGCTTTTGTTCTATCTATCTTTGATTCTGGCAATGTGAGAGCATGGCTGCATTAATTGAACCTGGGTGAACCCTATAAGGAAGATGTAATGTATTTTGTGTTTTATACATTCCTGCTTTAATATAACATCTTTAATATGTATCATGTATCGGCTATATTGTACTGTATTTTACTTGTTTATGGAACTGCTAAACCTTTTCTAGCTTTTTGCTAAATAAATTGCTTGTGCTTTGGAACACATAAATCGCTTAGACAATGCTGATTGGAAAAAGATAACTTTACTTTAATAATACAATATTGAAACATTTTTTACAGAAAACACAAAATCTATATAGCAATAAAATAAAGTTTATAGCACATATGCATATAGTAAACATGCAGTTATCTTTATTTACTTTTTTAATTTCCTTAGATGCTATTTGGGGTTTGACTCTGTCCTGGATGGCAGTCCCCCTGGTTCTCACACCGCACCAGGGTGGTATGTTGGGGTCAGAGATCACAGGAGTGCTGACCAGGCTGCTCTCTGTGTGTAGCATTGATGTAAGTATTGCTAGCTCTAAGCAGCTAGCAGATGACACTATATTAGCAGTGCGATCTCTCACAGGGGTATAGTACCTATTAACAGTACTGATTACCCCGACAGAGAAGACAACAACATGAGAAGTCTAATTTAATAGTAAACCAACCTGGCAAAAAAACTACTTACCGTAATGCAGATTACTTCATATCACGACTCACTCTGTTGGCGACTGGAGAAAATGGCATCATCACCACCCGCGACTTGACTTAAAGCAGTGATGGATGGACCCGCCTGTCAATTATGTCTGATAAGTATTATTTTAGGGGTTAGGAGTGTTAGGGGGTATTAGGGTTAAGTGTTAGGGTTAACCCTAATCCTAACCCTAACCCTAACCTTAACCCCTAAAATAATACTTACATGACATAAATGACAGGTGGGTCCGTCCATCGCCGCTTTAAGCTAAGTCGTGGGTGGTGATTATGTCATTTTCTCCAGTCGGCAACAGAGCGAGTCGTGATATGAAGTAATCTGCATTACAGTAAGTAGGTTTTTTTTCAGGTCGGTGTACTATTGAATCGGACTCCTCATGTCGTTGTCTTCTCTGTCAGGGTAGTCAGTACCGTGAAACTGACTACCACCGCTCTCACAGATCTGGTTACATTGTTAATTGCTTTGTTCAATTTCGTGGTGCTTCAATTGACAGAAGAAGCTTAATGCTGTTATATATATGCTTATGTTGCACATGTGGGGTGATTGGCTGCTCATTAAGTTCTGTTGAACCTGCAAAAAACCATGTATAGACGCAGCCGTGTCTGGTACTATTTTTGGAGCAAATTAAAAAAGGAAGAGGAAGTCTCTGCTATGGGGGCACTCTCAATGGGCCTACAATAAATTAAAATTATTCAGTATTTATTTAAAATGATCTAAAATCCAAACTAAATATCTTTATTTATGAAATTATAAAATGATGGATTTATAAATTGGAAAAATTAAAAAAGGTTTGTCAATTTTACAATCTCTGTGAGTCTCTGAATGGGTTAGGTTTTATGCTGTGTGCAAGATCTTTTCCAAAAATCTAACATTAAAAGAAAAAAAGGAAGCACAGCACAAACTACCCAAACATTAGATACCCCATATACAAATCTTCAAAAATATATATTTATTGACATCAAAAATAAAAAAGTCACTTTAAATAAAAACCAGGACAAAGAACCCAATACACTAAATATTATTCAGTGAGTAAGTTGATAGTCCCCATAGTGCACATGCCAGAACTTTTCATTCAATCATAATCTCATATATCATATCCAGAAAGTTAGCAACAGAGTTCTCTGTAATTAAGAGCAAGCACTTTAAATTGCAGTCTTAAATAATCCTTTGTCAGAGCTTAGGAGGCCAGTTCACCTTCTTCTCCAATGCAGAGGAATAAATTACTCTCAGACCAGCTGCTATTTGCAGAAGTTATTTAGGATTAGAGTCCGACACAGTCAATTTGATTATATCACCTATAGGTTCTTCTTTATAACATTCTCACTCCTTCTCTAGCGGGAGTTTGTCTCCCTTATATACTTTTGATTTCACTATAGCTGATTGCTAGTTAAATGAGTTACATTTGTTACAAATGTCTTTGTTATTTGTTACAACTTATTTTAGGAATGAGAAATTGTCAGTTTCAATCCTATCATGCTTCTAGTTTGATTTTCTTTTGTAGCGTGTTTGTCATCAGACATGTGATTGGGTGAGTTTTAAAGACTTTTGCTTAATTATGATGGGTGCTGCATATAGATGGAAATAACCTTGCTGGTTTATCAATATCAATAATCCGCGTTTGAATACCAGATCCTCGGCATATCTGTGTACACCTCATTATGTCTGTTAGTACTCTTAGAGTAAACCTGCTTTTGGCCATTATAATTCACTGACCGTTTATTTAGTAGTGGTGTGATAATAATGCCCACCACCTGTGGCTCTTGCCACGCTCCTCTCATGTTATCCTTCTCTCTCCTTTTAATATCAGAGACGCAGTTGCTGCAGTTCTCCACACTTCCCTTCAGTGGGCCCACATTCACAGCTGATGTTATGGGCCATTGATGTTTTCTGAGAAAGGACTGCCAAAATTCTCTCCTAGCATGGAACTATTGCAGTTATGAGTGCACAGTTCTCATTGTGACTAAATATAACATTCCTGTTGGAGTTAGTCTTCCCTGCTGGCTACTCCCCTGCATCCTTGTCTTCTCTCCACCCTCCACTCCACTGTCTCTGGCCCTATCCTCTCTCCTCTCACTGGCCTTAGTAACAAAGAAAATTAGCAAAACAATGAGAGAGAAAAAAACACTAATGTTGGGTATATACCACAGAATCATTCCCCTGATCAGGGCTGTCTTTCCGACTGGGCACGATGGGCAGGTGCCCGGGGGGCCAGCGGGCAAGGGAGCCCAAGGCAGGATGAAAATAAAAAATCCTGTAAGAAACAAAGCAAAAAAAAAAAAACTTACCTTTCGCGGTCACCTCAGGTGTTGATCCGGCTCCCTCCCTTGTCCCCTCTTCTCTGCTGCCCTCGTAGTGACTGTCTGGTGTGATGACGTCATCACGCTCGACATTCACTGTGAGCACAGCATAGAGGAGCACAGTATGGAGGAACGCAGAAGAGAGCGAGGACTCAGAAAAAAGAAGAGAATGTGACCGGACTCGGAGAACAAGACGATTGAAAGGTAAGTTAAGGGGGATTCTCTAACTGAAGGGACGCTGAGTGAGCACATGTGAAAAAATGATTTTTATATATATATATATATATATATATATATGTATATAAAGGGGCCCCAGTGCACTGCTTTGCCCATAATGTTGTTAAGATGGCCCCGCTCCTGATATGTTATCTCTAATGATTATACCAACGACTGATAAAAGAAAAAGTCCCGATCAGCTTGCCGATTCGTGTTACAAGATGTACCCTCAGATCTGTGCTATTCATCTGTCATAATCATCAGCTGAAAAGATCATAAGTTTGTAAATTCTATAACGATCCTGAGCATAAGTGTATACAGACTGAAGAATTGGAACGACATTGTTCCATTGTTGAACAAGATTTTTAGTCTAGTTTATAAATCAAATGAAACGATATGATGTGCTTAGGAATGGTAATCATTCATGTACACACTAATGCAATAATGGGGCAAACAGTCGTTTATCGAGGTATTGACCCAATAATCCGCTGAAAACACTGTAGAGTGTACTTAGCCTAACACCAAAACACAGACAACAAAAAAAAAAATTACCCATCAACTAATATAAGGCAGTAGCAAACCATATACATTTTGGTGAGATCAAAATCCAATGATTTGATGTGAAATAAGCCAATCAGTGGTCTGCTTTTTTATAAAAAAAAAATGGGACTTTCCCTTTAAATAGCCAAAAACTGGAGATTTATCCAGCAATATGAAAATTGCCAAAAATTGTCACAAATCTCCGTCGATTTGCATTTAAACCACTGGACAATACATTCAGTGGCTTTCAAATCACTTTAAAAAAACGTACGAGTATTTTGACACATTTCCCACTTAGGGCTAGATTTACTAAGCTGCGGGTTTGAAAAGTGGGGATGTTGCCTATAGCAACCAATCAGATTCTAGCTGTCATTTTGTAGAAAGTACTAAATAAATGAAATCTAGAATCTGATTGGTTGCTATAGGCAACATCCCCACTTTTCAAACCCGCAGCTTAGTAAATATACCCCTTAGAGTTTTATTTTCAGCTATTCATGTTTGAATTACTTTTTGAGGTTTTTTTTTAAATTAAACTAAGTTTTGCAGCACACTCCCTTCGCTAATCCGAACACTTTTTCTTATGTTTTTCATCGTTACTTTATTTTACCTTATTGAAATATTGCATACATAGTAAACATTATATGGTTAGTGATGATATTATTCACATTTAGGTCATACACAATATATCTATAAGCTTTTATTGAAAACCTGCAAAGAAAATATTAGTGTTATGGGACTGTCTTCAAAGTAACATTATACTGAAAAATAACTTGAATACAATAGCATTTCAAGGTCTAAAAGCTGTTTTGTTGATAATGTATTGCATGGTAAAGCAAGGTAAATTATTTTATCCCTGAAGGCATTGTTCTATGTCTATGTAGACTATTGTAGTCGTTTTACTTGTTTAAGTTGTGTAAGCAGAAGGGAAACTCTTATTATTGTTGTACAATGCAATAAGCAGATAAATAATCTTCTATGAGCAGAATAAAGAATTACAATATAATATGTTTTAACAAATATCTAGAGACAAATAAATGGAATATATACATCCCATACATGGCAACAGAAAGTATAGGTAATGTGCCAGCATTAAGCTGAGAACTGTGAGAGCACATAATTCCTCAACCAACCTCCAGAGGGAATAGGTAGGGTTACAGCACTAGACTAAGTGCCATCTTTTTCATCCATTCACTGGCTTGCTCCAGAGGAGAAATGGTGGACCAAATTTTCAACAGACTTACACTGTACTAGGGGTCCCCCAACTGCGTGGATAGGGTGTTTTGTATTACTATGCAACTGTAGCAATAGCAAAGGATATTTAAAAAAAATGATGCCTCCACAACACACCAAGTGAAATTTATAATGCTACACTCCCATGTCACCACAGACGATGGGCTAGACATCATTTCCCATAATTTCTGCATAGGGCTGGATATTCTTTCTTTTATTATTAACATTTGTTTGTTGCTTTGTAAGAGGCTGGGCATTGCTGGGGTTATATTTCAACCATTCAATATCCAAGGTTTCTCTTGTTCATCTATGTACACAGCTGCAATTAAACTCTCCAGACATATCTGCTTTCATCAATTATTGCAGGGCTATTAGTTTGAATCCAGGAAAGAGAGATCAGGGCTTCTGAGGAGCATTTTATGGCAGTTGGGAGGTCTGCGTTGCATATGGTGGAGTTTGGAGCAAGTGAGGGGCGGAGGGGGAGGCAGCTTATTGAGACGAGTGATGATGGGGTGCTAAAAGTTGGGTTTTAATTCTTGAAATTAAGGAAAATGTGCAGCCTTTTTAAAGGTTGGAATATTGCAGGTGGCCCATCACTCTTCTAGTGACTGACATTCAATCAAGGAAACATTCTAATGATCAATATACAATACAGAAAGCAATCTAGTGACCAATATATAACAAAGAGACCATGATAGTGTACATAACAAAGAGCACTTTAGTGACCACTTAAAAATATAAAAAGCGTCTGAATGACCATTGTGCAATAGAGACCCAAAATGTCTAGTGGCTATACAGTGATGACTATGAATTTCAGAACCCCAGATATCTGGATACCAGGGCCGGACTGGGACTAAAAATCAGCCCTGGCATTTAAAGCACACAGGCCCACGTGTTGTGGGCTCCATGCACTATATTGTTGCACAATGATGCTGGCGCAGTACAACATGATGTAGTATGAGTGTGTGTGTGTGTGGGGGGGGGGGTATTTATTTCTCCTAATGACCCTCAACATTACATTATTAGCACCCCAATTACATCAATAAACACCATGACAATACATTATTAGTACCCAAATTACAGCAATAAATAACCCCCCACACACACTCATACTACATCAATCATCCCCACATTACAGCAACCGGCATCACCCCACACATTACAGCAACCGGCATCACCCCCCACATTACAGCAACCAGCATCACCCCCCACATTACAGCGTCCAGCATTACCCCCACATTACAGCAACTGGCATCACCCCCCACATTACATCAACCGGCATCACTCCCCACATTACAGCAACCGGCATCACCCCCCACATTACAGCAACCGGCATCACCCCCACATTATAGCAATACCCTCTCCTACTTATTAGCAATACTAGCACCAAACACACTACAACACTGCCATCAGCACACCCCCCCATACTACAGCAATACCACCAATTATACAGACGCCACTGTAGGAAACAATGTTTTGCTTTTTTCAAATCTCCCACAAAATAGCAACAACGAACAGAGTACTTACACACATAGGTAACAGGTACCCTTTTCCCTCAATTAAATAGTAATGGCAGAATTTTCATGAATCATTCCACATGAAATAAAACTAACATATATCTAAAAAAAACATAACTATTGAATGATCAGTTGAATCCACACGGCCGCATTAAAAGTATTTCCATCTACAGCAAAATGACAGAGAAAAATATTTTTGTTTTACTACAGTAATTGGATATGCGTCTTTTCTATTCATTTTAAATAACACAGTATATAAATTAAGGGGGATAGAGGAGGTGGGTGAGAAATAATTGGATGTGATCCATCAGTTTGATTAGATAGGAAACATTTAGATTATTTACCTGGAGGCGTCTACCCCCTTGACTCACAGGCAGGGCTGACAAGAGGAATTTTGGGCCCCGATACAGCAACTTCTTTGGGCTCCCATCATATTCAACAATGAAAGACTTGCCTTTGGCAGAAGTTCATATGATGCCACACCGTAGTGTGCCCAGTTCATATTATGCCACATCGTAGTGCCCCAAGGTCATATTATGCCACATAGTATTACCCTCAATTCATATTTGGTCATGCAGAAGTGCCCACAAATCATATTATGGCATAGTAGTGCCCCCAAATCATTAGTAAAGCTCAGATAAAAACTCATTCACAAATAAAAATTGCTACAGCATATCAGATACTGAGTGCGAGTCCCAAGAGCAGCTTAATACATCATTTACAATGCAAACAAAAATAGATATATTGACACAATTACAGATAAAATTTATGACAAGCAATGTTTTTTCCTCTTAATTAAAAATCTCTGTACAGATAAATATGCAAAAAACATTACAGCGCAATAATGAGCAATACATAGTGTTAAACATTATTGGATACGCTGTAGTGTCCCCAGTTCAAGAAAGGATGGTTAAAAACATATTGCACACGAGAAAATATATGAACTTACCTGATTATGGCATCCTGTGTTCTGTTCTCCTAGTGGGCGCGCTGGGCGAGGAGGGATCAGCAGCTGTCAGCTCACACAGGCAGTCGGGAGCAGGAATAGAGGGCAGTGGTCGAAGCAGAAATTTAGGAGTCGGGGTATAGAAAATATAAGTGAATGGAGTATGAAGGCTTGATTTTTTATTTTTTTTAACACTTGTCCCCTCTGTGCATTTCCATTCTTCATTACTACTTGTGTTTTATGATGGCTGCATCCCTGACATTCCCATTCTTAAGATGTCTCTCTCTTTACACTTTCTTTTACCTATGCCCCTGCACCATCTTCTCCTTTGTCCCTCTCACTTAACCCCCTGCACCACCTTCTCCGCTGGCTCTCACACATCTTCCTGTACCACCTACTCCCCTGGCTCTCTCACACGTCTTCCTGCACCCTCTACCCCCGGCTCTCTCACTCCTCTTCCTGCACCCCCTACCACCCTGGCTCTCTCACCCCCTTCGGCTCTCTCACCTCCTTTCCCAGCACCCCTTCCGCTCTCTCACCCCCTCTCCCAGCACCCCCTTCAGCTCTCTCACCCCCTCTCCCAGCACCCCCTTCAGCTCTCTCACCCCCTTTCCCAGCACCCCCTTCCGCTCTCTCACCCCCTTCGGCTCTCACACCCCCTCTCCCAGCACCCCCTGGCTCTCTCACCCCCTTTCCCAGCACCCCCTTTCCCAGCACCCCCTTCCGCTCTCTCACCCCCTTCGGTTCTCACCCCCTCTCCCAGCACCCCCTGGCTCTCTCACCCCCTCTCCCAGCACCCCCTTCGGCTCTCTCTCCCCCTCTCCCAGCACCCCCTTCGGCTCTCTCACCCCCTCTCCCAGCACCCCCTGGCTCTCAATCCCTTTCCCAGCACCCCCTTCCGCTCTCTCACCCCCTTTCCCAGCACCCCCTTCGGCTCTCTCACCCCCTCTCCCAGCACCCCCTTCGGCTCTCTCACCCCCTCTCCCAGCACCCCCTGGCTCTCAACCCCTTTCCCAGCACCCCCTTCCGCTCTCTCACCCCCTTTCCCAGCACCCCCTTCGGCTCTCTCACCCCCTCTCCCAGCACCCCCTGGCTCTCACCCCCTTTCCCAGCACCCCCTTCGGCTCTCTCACCCCCTTTCCCAGCACCCCCTTCGGCTCTCTCACCTCCTTTCCCAGCACCCCCTTCGGCTCTCTCACCCCCTCTCCCAGCACCCCCTGGCTCTCATCCCCTTTCCCAGCACCCCCTCCGGCTCTCTCACCCCCTCTCCAAGCACCCCCTAGCTCTCACCCCCTTTCCCAGCACCCCCTGGCTCTCACCCCCTTTCCCAGCACTCCCTGGCTCTCATCCCCTTTCCCAGCACTCCCTGGCTCTCACCACCTGAAAATTGCGGGCACCCCCG
Organism: Mixophyes fleayi; assembly: GCF_038048845.1. Lineage (NCBI taxonomy): Eukaryota > Metazoa > Chordata > Amphibia > Anura > Limnodynastidae > Mixophyes > Mixophyes fleayi. Next base: position 162,563,043 of record NC_134404.1, on the reverse strand, counting down.
CCCGAAAATCGCGGCACCCCCGCGACCCCCCCCCCCCTGAAAATCGCGGGCACCCCCGCCCGAAAATCGCGGCACCCCCGCGACCCCCCCCCCCCCCCCCCCGTCTTCAGTAAAAAAAAAAAAAAATTAAAAAAGACAGGAAACTCACCAGTGTAACTGGCTGCACAGCATAACGGGGGAGGGAGCTGGGGAGCGCGCAGCAGAGGTGGCTGGTTCCTCCAGCCACCAAGAAGACAGGGGGAGTTGGGCCGGCCCATATAGCCATCGGCCCTTCTGGCATTTGCCAGAAGTGCCAGATGGCCAGTCCGGCCCTGCTGGATACTATGTAATATAGTCTCCCAAATGTTTGGAGATCATGCAAACATCCATTTATTGGTGGCCAGGAACATTCCCATATTTCTTGTGGCTTTGCATATACCAAATATCTGTTTGTTAGACAGACCCAACTCTGCATCTCTGAGGATGAAACAATATAGATCCCATTTATGGTAGCAATATAACACAAACCACATATCGCTAAAGGTAACACATATACTCCCTGCTCCCTCTGTGCACTCTTCTCTGGGAAACGTGCAAAAGCAGTGATAAACACAAGATCAGTCTCACTATGATTGGCAAATATTCCCCAATCAAAGTCTCAGGTGCTTCCAGAATTTTAATTGGTGAATGACCAGTGCTACCCACCAATATTTGTGGCAGATGAGGTCTAACGCTTATAACTGATTCCTGACACAGTTGCAGTAAAGTTAGTAAGAGGGAAGTAAAGGTATACAGAGAGGGTGTAATAATATAATAAGTCAATCCAAAATAACAAATTGAGATTTTATAGCTTATTTTAAAATCTTTAGATCTTGCAAAACAGTCCTTCTTCAACAAATGGTTACTCAGATCATACAAATAGAATAGGAAAATAAATTGTCATGTTGTGTGGAAAAGGACAAGTGAGGCCTCATGGGACGAACGCACTTAAAGGGCGACAGGGTTTGTAATAAACCAAGCACTAACCTGAAGGATTTAAATTTGGGTGGGGTCCGACCAATGGTTGATCCAGGGGGAGGAACCTTGAAGTATATAGTTGACTGCACTTCCTGGAATGTCCATTCCACAACACGAGATGCAGGGAGAGACCCTGGAGCGAAGAATCGGATAAGTACCCCCTTTGTTTTCTGTTTCAAGCCTGCCTCTGTTGTCTTTTCTGGTATTTCTTATTGTTTCTGCCTCTTATGCTCTTGCTTTTTCCTCCTTCTCCCCTCGTCTTTCCCCTGTCTGTTCCTGTCCCTCTCACTCCCTCATTTATTCCCCCTCCTCCGCCTCCACCTCCTTTTTCCCTTGTTGCCTCCACCGCTGTTTGCCTTTCATTATATCCCCTCTCCTTAGACCTCCTCCGCCATGCCCCGTCCTAAGCGTATCACCTCCCGCCCTGCCCGCCTCAGATCTCTCTCCCCCGCTGGTTCCGCCCGCCATATTGCCCCCGTTCAGTCCTCCCTGGTTCCCCTTAACCTTAGCTCTCATCCCGCGGCCCTCCTGGCGGCTCCATCCACCTCCTCTGCCCGCCCATCGTCGGAACGCCGTCCCAGGTCCTCTTCAGGCCTCAGGGGACGTGCAGCTGCCTCCCGTTTGGCGGCCGGGTCGCGCATGCGCAGAACCAGGGCGCCATCGCGCCCGGCCGCGGCAGCATCAGTCAGTTCAGCGGAAGGGGGGAGGGGGGAAGCTGCGGACAGCCACTATCCCCACGAGCCTGCTGGCATCACTGTGCGGCAGGCTGATAGACTGCTCGAGCTGAGTGCAGAGTCCCTGGTGGGTAGTTCACCGTCCCCCTACGTATCTGCTCACAGGGACACATCCTTCATACAGTGTCCCATTACTCCCCCTGTGTCAGCCCGGGGCATGCCCTCTCTCAGCCACAACCCTCCGGCCCTCCACCAGTTGCACTTCCCACCAAGCCCCTTTTTGCCCCACAGCGGGCGGGGCTCTGCATGGGGGTCTCAGGACGTTTCAGATTCACGGTCAACTAGGGGTGGGTACAGCCAGCCCCTGACTCCTGGTGGGCCCGCTAAACGAGTCGGTCGGGAACGGGGTTTCACTGGGGCGGCCCCCTCGGACAGGGTTACCACACACACTTTCCCTGACAGGGTTTTGCCCGTACGGCACTCCATGACCCGTTTTAGCCTGTCTCCACCGGCGAGGGGTTTATGGCCGGTACATAGGGAATTTGTTCGGGATACTTCCCCTAGTGGCCCGGTGGGGGTACGTAGCCCTGGCAGGGACGGGGTTATTTTCGATTATCACCATGTCAGCTTATCTCAATTTCCCCTCAGGCACCCCCCTCACCATGACACCGCCCGCTCTGGTAGCCACCGGGTGGGTTTCCCGCGGTACTCCAGCCCTTCCACGTCACGGCGGGAGGATGTTGGGGGGTTTCCCAGTTCGGCCCCAACACATGAATACAGCGGCGAGAGTCTCGGCTCAGCGCGGCGGCGCTTAGACTATTTACCCAGACCACAACTCACTGTTCCTATTTCTATTTCAGAACCGGCTCATAGGGGATCAACGGTCGATCCTGGTGGACGTGCCGGGTTGGAGTTGCGTGAGCAGAGGGCGTCCAGAGATGGCGATGAGTTTGCATCAGGGACTTCGGGGGGCCTGGTCGTGCCTGCAGGGGAGGCTGTATCGTCTGCCGGAGCCGGGAATCCTGCTATCAGCGGTGAGTCTATTTCCGCTACTACACATAAAACACAGTTGCTGGGATCCCCGGTTCTATCCTCCAGCAGCGGGTCATCTGACTCCGGGGATAGGCCTAGAAAATTGATTAAATTGTTAGAGACTCAGTTGCTAGGAGATCGCAGTAAGCAGACTAATCGGGTAGCTGACATCGAACAAACAGTAACTCGCAGTGAGCTAGGGCAGGTGGAAATGTTGGAAATTACGCATGGGATCAGGCCTAGCGTGAGAGATAGGATTAGGCGAGGGAAGTACGTGGACATGTACGCACTGACGGGGGAGGATAAGAAGGCATTGGCGGTGGCTTATGATAAGTCAGGTATGGGGGAGGAGAAGTACCGATCTTTCTCCAGATGGGTGAATGCCTTCTCCATTTTTGCAACAATTTATCTTGAAAGTAGGCCCAGCGATCAAGCAGAAGTATGGCGTTACATGCACCTGATTAGCGGGATGTATGTGAAAGACGGACCACGAATCTGGAGGGCATACGATGAGCTTTTTAGGAAGCGTATGAGCGGACGTGAGAAATTACCTTTAGGGTCGAAGGACATAGACACCTGGCTGGAATTGATGAGGCCGGGTAACCAGACGGTGGAGGGCGGCTCAGGTAGGCGGTTTCAAGGGCCGGGGAGGGCGCAAACATCCCTCCCCACCAAAGGACGGTGCTATGATTTTAATGCGGGCACCTGCCAGCGAGGGTTATCCTGCAGATTCAAGCACAACTGCTCATCATGTGGCGGACAACATCCAGCCTCCGATTGTGCAAAGGCCCGAGGAAGTGGGGGCAGGGGAAGAGGCACAAGTTCAGCTTTGCAGAGTCAAGGGTCCATCGCCAATTAATTTGGCTGAATTGGACAAATGGCTCGCGTGGTATGAGGATAGAGATACCGCTGCCCTCCTTCACGACGGTTTTCACCTTGGCTTTAGACTCCCAGTGCAGGGCAACATTTCTAAGGCGGCGCCGGTTAATTTGAAGTCAGCACTCGCTCTACCTGAGGTGCTTGATGAAAAAATAGGGAAGGAAGTTGTTTTGGGTCGCATGATTGGCCCATTTCAACTTCCTCCTATCCCCAACTTGATTTTGTCCCCGGTAGGGGTTGTTCCCAAGAAGGCGGCGGGGAAATTCAGACTAATACAACACTTGTCGTACCCCGCCGGCCAATCCGTTAATGACGCTATAGACGCCATGCTGAGCTCAGTTAGTTACCAGTCGTTTGAGGCAGCGCTAGCTTTGGTGCAGGAATGCGGTAGGGGTGCCCTGTTAGCTAAAATTGATATCGAGTCGGCTTTCCGGTTGCTGCCCCTTCATCCGGAGTCGTTTCAGTACATGGGTTTTCGGCATCGTGGTGGATACTATATCGATCGCTGTCTTCCCATGGGTTGTTCGATATCCTGTGCGCTATTTGAGAAGTTTAGCGGCTTTCTGCACTAGTGCATACAGGCGGGAACGGGCTGTCGGTGGATAGCACATTATCTTGACGACTTCTTGGTTATCGGGCCAGCTGATTCCACATGTTGTCGGGAGGTGCTGTTCTCCACTGAGGCCCTCTTCAAGGTGTTAGGCGTTCCTATTGCGGCGGACAAAACGGAAGGCCCAGTCACGTGTCTCTCATTCCTCGGAATTGAGATCGACACAGCGGAGGGAATTTGTAGGCTCCCGGCTGATAAGGTTTCCAGGATGTGTGAGGCTATTGGGGAGCTCTTAGGATCTAGCTCCAGTTCACTTAGGCAGGTCCAGTCTCTGTTAGAGAGGTTTAATATTGCCTGTCGGGTGATCCCCATGGGTAGGGTATTCTGCAGAAAGCTACAGAGAGCCACAGCGGGTAGGTGTAGGCCGCATGCGGCCGTGCGTCTATCCCAGGTGATTAGGGAGGATTTGCAGATTTGGTTCACCTTTCTGAAGGAGTTCAACGGCAGTCGAATTTGGCCGTCACAACCCGTAACAAATTTTAATATCAATCTGTTTACGGATGCCTCCGGAGCATGCGGCTTTGGGGCTTACCTGGATGGGCACTGGTGTGCCGACAGCTGGCCAGATGAGTGGCATAGGCTAGGGATTACCAAGAATTTGTTGGTCTTGGAACTGTTCCCCATTGTGGTAGCAATTGAACTGTGGGCGCCTGCTTTGCAGGGGAAACACATTGTTTTTTGGTGCGACAATTTGGGGGTGGTCCAGTCGATCAACAAGCAGAGTGCTTCGGCGCACCACGCCATATCCCTCCTGCGTCACCTAGTATTGCGCTGTCTTCAGCATGACATCTCATTTAGGGCTAGACATGTTCCGGGGGTTCAGAATGGGTTGGCCGATGCGTTGTCTCGCTTCCAATGGAGCAGGTTCCGCAGTTTGGCTCCCCAGGCGGACAGTGTTGGTATTCCATGTACCTCTTGTGTTTGGCAGATCATCAAGCCGGCATAATTGGGCTCGTGGAGCAAGCGGTAGCTCCCTCCACCCTGAAGACATAACAGTCGGCATGGAGACGGTGGTCACTGTACAGCGGGCAAAAAGATCAGTCTGAGGCAGGTCAGCGTGACGCTATTTTAGCCTACATGTGGGATAGGTACTCCAGTGGGGAATCTAGGGCCGCTATGGCATCTACCTTGGCCGGGATATCATTTATGGCTAAGCTGCAAGGTCTCCCTGATGTCACCAAGGGATTTATGATCAGTAAGGCCTTAAAGGGGTGGGGTAGGACAAGACCTGCACACGTCGATGCACGCCTACCAATCACCACTGACATTCTGGACAAGTTGATAGGGAACCTGATTTTAGTCGCAGTTGACGATTACGAGAGGCTTTTATTTAGCACGGCTTTCTCCATGGCCTTTTTTGGAGCTTTTCGTGTTTCCGAGCTGGTGGCTACGTCCAGAGGGCATCGGGAGTCCGGTTTGAGGGCAGATTACGTTATCCTTTGCGAGGGTGCTGTGTCATGTAAATTACTTAGATCCAAGATCGATCAGTGTGGCAGGGGATCGTGGGTGCAGTTACACAAGCAGACAAACCGCAATATATGTCCGGTCACTTTAGTGTCACAGTTGATGAATAGGAGGCCTCGGGCCTGCTCGTTTTTATGTCATTACGATGGTATGCCTCTGACAAAATATCAATTCGGGGCCATTTTGAATCGAACCCTGCAATACCTAAATCTGGACAGCGCAATGTACGGAACCCATTCGTTTAGGATTGGGGCGGCTACATCTGCTGCCATGGCTGGATCCTCTACTGAGGCCATAAAAGCCATAGGCCGTTGGAAATCTACAGCTTATAAATCCTATGTTAGGATTGACAGTGTTGATGTTTGATGTTGTGTTTTACTAACTATAATGTTGCCTCCACAGTTTTTCCTTTTTCTCCTTTTTCATCCTTTCCTGTGTTATCCCACCCACCCCATTTTCCTACCCCATCCCGTCTTATCCCTCCATTTTGGTGGGCTACCCTGGGCTTTTCTGCTCGTCGCTTTGGAGCGGGGGCGCGAAGGGATTTTCACCTGGGTTTCCCTGGGCGTAAGTCCTGATTAGTGGTGTGCTGCCGGGGTTTTTCCGGGTGTTGTTTACCTTCGCCTGGGTGGCCTGCTCCCCGTACGTGTCATTTACCCTTCTCCTCCCCTGTGGACGGTATTTCAGCATTCTATCCTTCTGGTGCTTTATGCTAAGCCTGACCTGTCTTCCTAATAAGGTGGTATGTTTTTTCTAACACTGTTTTTCTGCTTTCAGGTGAGAGTGCTCCAACTAGGAAAGTGTGGATCATCGGCCATTCCTTTGTTTTCTGGGCCGCTGGCCATCCCAGGTCTAGGGTTATCCCGGATCACGAGAGCATAGTGATGAGATGGTGGGGCAAACAAGGTTTACGGTGGGCCGAGCTTATACCTTGGTTAGAGAAGCTTATTGAACAACAGGGCCCGCCGAATGTTCTGGTGGTACATGCGGGTGGTAATGACTTGGGAAGAGGAAAGTCACTTGATCTTATCATTGAGATTCGGGAAGACCTTAGGCGTATTCATGAGGTGTGGCCAGACATCATTATTGGTTGGTCAGCATTAATTCCCCGGCTGGCATGGAGAACGAATATACCCTTACAAAAGATGACAGTTATGGTCAGGAAACTTAATAGCGCCATTCGGAAGGTCATACGGTCCTTGGGGGGTTTGATTATTGAGCATCCGGGTTTGGGGGTAGAGCCACCCCAATTTTTTACGCGGGACGGCGTGCACCTAACGGAGGAAGGTATGGGGTTTTTTGTAGAGCGGATTTGCGGAGGAGTTGCGGCGTGTTTTGTTTAGTTGGTGGCGGGCTGCGGCGTCTGTGGGGCGCAGCGGGGTAGGAAGGCACTGCGTTCAGCGGCTGATTTGTGGGCGCACAGGTAGTTGGGCATAGGTCACTGTTCCCTAGGAGGCACCAGTAACTCCTTTTTGGTCCTTCGGTGAGGAGGGTCCCTGTCCGGCTCGGTGAGGGAGGGCAGAGTGAGTTTTAAAGGGGCAGTCACCCTGACGCCAACTCAGCGCCAGTTTTTTGATGGGATTTGTTCCCCTGTGTGTGGACATACGGCGGTTTGCGCCAGTCCACTTGTGATTTACTGTTACCAGCTTGAGAGCTGTTTCGCAGTGCCCTTTCTCCGCCACCATAAGTTTAGTTAATTTAGAAAAATTCTAATAAAGTTCTGGCAATTTTTTAATAACTTATTCAAGTCTCCGTGTCATTATTTGCATGCAAATGTTTAGAATTTTAAGGGTTATGTGAGGTTTATGGGCACATACACAGTGAGCCTTTTAGGACAAGTGAGGCCTCATGGGACGAACGCACTTAAAGGGCGACAGGGTTTGTAATAAACCAAGCACTAACCTGAAGGATTTAAATTTGGGTGGGGTCCGACCAATGGTTGATCCAGGGGGAGGAACCTTGAAGTATATAGTTGACTGCACTTCCTGGAATGTCCATTCCACAACACGAGATCCCACCCACCCACTCCTTGAGGTACATTTTGGGACTAATGTTGCGGTAGGAAGGCACTGCGTTCAGCGGCTGATTTGTGGGCGCACAGGTAGTTGGGCATAGGTCACTGTTCCCTAGGAGGCACCAGGAACTCCTTTTTGGTCCTTCGGTGAGGAGGGTCCCTGTCCGGCTCGGTGAGGGAGGGCAGAGTGAGTTTTAAAGGGGCAGTCACCCTGACGCCAACTCAGCGCCAGTTTTTTGATGGGATTTGTTCCCCTGTGTGTGGACATACGGCGGTTTGCGCCAGTCCACTTGTGATTTAGTGTTACCAGCTTGAGAGCTGTTTCGCAGTGCCCTTTCTCCGCCACCATAAGTTTAGTTAATTTAGAAAAATTCTAATAAAGTTCTGGCAATTTTTTAATAACTTATTCAAGTCTCCGTGTCATTATTTGCATGCAAATGTTTAGAATTTTAAGGGTTATGTGAGGTTTATGGGCACATACACAGTGAGCCTTTTAACAACAATTAATCTTATTATCGTTAATTATTAAGACAACACAAGGGGTCCATAATGCTGTACAAGGGGGGTGAAGCAAAAAACTACACATAGATTACACACTGTGCAAACAACAGGCAAGCTACAAAGTAAAGCAGTGCAGAACAATAATAACTTAGGTAGTAGGGCAGCTGCTAAGTACTCAAGAATAGACAGAACAAGTTGCAAAGAACGGAAGGTGACAGACCAGGGAACATATCTGAAGGTGACAGACCAGGGAACATATCTGTGTGAAGCGAGCCAGTACCCTGGCCACAATTAATGGGGCACGAGGTGCTGAAAGTGATATTCAGACAGTGAGGAAGTAAATTCGCATGGGAGCACCAGTGGCTATTACAGTGAATGGAGGAAAACTTGAGGAAAGAAGGCCCTGCTCATGAAATTGGTAGTCCTAAAAAAAACCAAAATAATTAGATTATATATGAGGGAATAGACCAAAAAGGAAAATAAAAACTATAAACTCTTATAAAGGAACATAGCTATTTGATAGCCTTCACTTAAACATAGAATAGACAAAGTTTTTAAATGAAAAATGAAAAATCCAGAACATTTCTTGTTTGGCTAATTTGTTCTGGAAATCACCCCCTCTTTCCCCTAGGGCTACATTGTCTATTGCCTTAAAATTTAGGTTAGAGGGGTCAGAATAATGTTTTTCAGAGAAGTGTCTGGAAAATTAATGACAGTCAATTCTATTTTAATGTTTCTTATATGCTCTTAGATTCTGATTTCTAATGGGAGCTTCATCTTGCCCACGTATTGGAATATACACGTACATTCAAGCAAATAAATTACTGATGTTGCGTGGCAATTCATTAGAGTTCTTACATCTTACATGTTTCTGTTCAAGTTTTTATCTGAAAAAAAAGTATGATTATTGTTACAGAGTTTACGTATGTAGAAGCCAACTGTACATTCGCCCAGAATATTAACCTAAATATTTTGGACGAATGTACAATTGGTTTCTACAAGTACAACCATTATAACATATGTACATTCTGAAACAATTTACATATGTTACAATGATTGTAGAATTGAAAACAGCCCATTCTGCTTAGAAGTTCCCCATCAATACTGTACTCTGATAAGTTACAGTGTCATTGACGGATGTGTAGCCCTCTCTTTTTTCCCCTGAGACCCTATAACTGGTTCCTTGATATCCTCTTCCCTCTAATCACTCTTCTGGCACCCTATCTTATGGTATCCCACCCACTCTTCTATTACTCTTTATATTTCTCTGGATCCTGTCCTTACACCCTACCCACTCTTTCCAAACATCAATCTTTCCCTTTACAATCTCTCCTGTCCTCTGGTAGCCTCTTTCTCGTCCATTGTTTAAAGTGAAAACAAGATACCAGATATATTAAAAATAAACTAAATGTATTGAGTATTTCATTTTTATGGTATATTTATTTCACTAACACTGAAAAAAACAGATTCTTTGCATCTAAAAACGGCAGGTTTAATAAACACAGAATTTTCCAAAAAATAAACACTAAAGCAGAATCCCTAAACATAATTAATAACAAAAAACTTTAAATTTCTCAAGATATTATCATGTAATTGGTTGCTGTGTTGGAGTCTACAATAATTGTGCATTTTTGCACCTATGTTAATAAATATCCCCAAGATTAATCTTCAAAATTCAACCAAATATTCATAGTGATATTCCATTTTATAGTTCAATGTCTGATGTAGTCTTTTATTCCTCTAAGTCCTTGATCATTATCTTTATTTCTTTATTAACATTTATTTATCCAACACCAGCATATTCCCAGGCCCGGCGCTCCCATTAGGCAAGGTTAGGCAGTTGCCTAGGGCGCTGGGCTCTGGAGGGCGCCACAGATTAAAAATTTCTTTAAAAATGTGCGGCGACCGCTGACCATACTTTTCACGGCCGCCGCACAGCTTCAGATACATCCACAAGGAGGGGGGGGAAGGACTATTGCTCACCACCGCCGCCTCTCTGCTCTGTCTCCTCCCCTCCACTCACTGACTGACTGTCGGGCGTGACATCATCATCACGGCCCGACAGTGTCAGTGAGTGGAGGGGAGCAGACGGAGCAGAGAGGAGGCAAGTTAAGGTAAGAAAAGACGCACATTTTCAAAATCGGCGCCCCCACCCTGCACACTTACACACTATTTTGTAAGTGTGCAGGGTGGGGGCGCCAATTTTGAAAATGTTCCTAGGGCGCCACGGACCCTAGCACCGGCCCTGCATATTCCACAATTACAAATGAGAACAAAGAAAATCATAAAACAAGATTGGGTATAATCAAAGAGTCAAAGGTAAGAGGATCCTACTCACAAGCTTAAAATCTATTGGAAAACAGAAGCTTGATGCATAAGGTCAGCTGCACATTGGACCAGACAGATTGAGCGTAGATAGAGAGTACATTCTAAGCGAACTGTATAGAGGGGTGATAATCAGTAATAATAGCCTAGTGAGGTTAAGAAAATGGTTCGGAAATGTAATGTGAGCTTTCAGGGAAGGCTTGAAGGTTTGGAGGTTAAAGGTCTGGTTGTAAGAGGAAGGGAATTCAACAAATCGGATGCAGCCCAGAAAAGGTCCTGTAACTATGAATGGGAGCAGGTAATCAGTGTGGACAGAACAGAGAGGTAGTCTAGCTGCAGAATTCAAAATAGATTGTAGTGGTAAACGTTTGTTTAATGGATGACTAGTAAGGAGGGAATTGCAACAGTGAATGTGGGAGATGATGAGGGCATGAATTAAACTTTTTGCAGTATCTTATGTGAGATACATGCATATTCTGAAAATGCTTCTTAGATAGATGTAAAAGATTTGGATACAGATTGGATGTAAGAAATGAAGGACATTTCTGATTCAAAGATGACATCTTGAGATGTCAGGTAGGTAGCTTCTGTTGGCTGGGAATACAATTAGCTTGGTTTTTGAAAAATTGTATTTTGGGGTGACAAGAGGATGTGAAAAGTGGCAAAAAGACAATCAGTAACATGGCCCAACACAGATGGTGAGGATAGGTACATTTGTCTAGCATAGAGATGATACCAAAATACAAAGTAGTTTACCAATTTTCCAAGAGAAGTAGAATTGAGAACACAAGAGGGCCTAGGACCTAGTATTGCGGTTCTCCAACTGATAGAGGATGAGAAGAGTGTATATATCCAGAGAAACAAACACAAAAGGAACGGATTGATAGTAGAAAGAGAACTTAAATAGGACTTTGACCTGAAAACCCAGGAAATGCAGTATTTATATGAGTGATCAACAGTGTGAAATGCAGAAGAGAGGTCCAGGAGAATTAGAAGTGAGTAATGATCTTTAGATTTAGTAGTGATCAAGCAATTGAACGCAAGAGATTACAGATTTTATCTCAGGCTGGGATGAGCACAGGGCACAGTGATTGATGATCAATGGTCCAATAATTTTAAATTCAATGCAAAATTTTCTCTAGGTGACATAAAGCCATTTAACCATGTGCTTTATAAATGGATAGAATAGTTTATCTGTTTGCTTGTATGTAATCATATATTGAAAAAGTGTTCTATATTCTTAAGAAAATGACTGAGATAAATATAAGCAGATTCAAAGTCAAGCGATAGATAGATAGATAAATAGATAGATAGATAGATAGATAGATAGATAGATAGATAGATAGATAGATAGATATGCTTAATAATTTAAAGACAGAATTGAGTATATTTCAATAATAAAGTTGTGTATACAAGTGCAAGGTACATATGATATTCACAGCAATGCATTTTGAATTGACTGGGGCAATCTGGACTTTTAATGTTATCACTATAAATGGAAAGAATTAAACTGCAAATGATTTTTACAATCATGACTCATACACAAAACTGTTATTGTATTCAAAACTAAATATTCACACCAAGCTAAGTAAGTGCTTGTGATATATTACATGAATATAAAATTACAGTTTTCACTTCATAAAACTAATGTACGCCAATGTTCTAGTGAATAGAAACAAAATGCTGTAAAGTTGCTATTCTGGTACAGTACATCCAAGTATCTGAAGCATCCAAGGTATTGCTAGAACCATTTCAACATTTTCAGCATTTAAAAGTGTGATAAAGTACTTTGGAAAAATAAATGAGGAACAATGTGTCTGGAGAAGTTTAAGTCAATCATAAACCATATTGTCAGGACAAGGATTGTGATGCCAATATGCAGCATTTCTGAACAATTCATATGGCTTAATATTTGTGGGGTTTTTATTAATATTGTTAATATTTATTTGCAAGTAAACATGAAGAGATTGATTACTGTGTTGCAAAAGATATGCTCATTTGCCCATTTCTAGATTTTTTTTGCAAAGGATCGGTTTGTTAATTTAGCATTGAATTTTTAATACATTTCTATAAATACATCATTTGAATTAACCTTTTTAAAGTTAGGATCAGCCAATAAAATATAGGAAAACAGAAATACCATTAAACAAAGGGTGGTATGGGTAGGAGATGAAAATGGTCACACTAATCTAATAATTTGTACATATACTAATTCTGCAAAATAACTTGACCATTACTGGCAATTTCCATAGGGTTAACTCTAACAATATTTTTTTTTAATTTTTGTTTATATTTGTCTAATGTAAATATTAAAGTATGAATGTATAAAATAGACTTCTTGCCTAATTTCTATGATGATGCTAGTTAGTGTGCTTGCAGAGCTCACCACTGAGGGGAGTTGCCATTCCTTGTCTTCTGTCTAACCATTTTATTTTTTTCCCACAGCTCTTCTTTCAATCTTAAAAATAAGTTGTAATTCTTTAAAAGTATTATAGATAGAGAAATGGCCTAGTAACAAAGGATATGTTACAGTGAGTTACACCATTAAGGGTAGAGGTATAATGCCACTGGGGGCATGCCTAGTCAGTGCCTGATCAACCATTAGGCTGATCAGGCTGCAGCCTGGGGAGCAGAGTCGAGGGAGGGCGCGGCACTGCCGACATTTATTTTTTTTAAACTTTTTTTTGTTAAAATGGAGCACTCCGTGGCTGTCTACCATCGGGCCACCCCTGGTCCAAAGGTGGCGGCCCCGACTGTCACTATGGAGACACGCAGCCTAACAGAAAATCCCACGCTGTTAGCTGCTTGTCAGTGCAGCCACGGAGCACCTAATCAAGTCTCGCGAGATTTCCACATCTCACGAGACTTTACTAAGCATTCTCTGCCCCTGCACTGACAGGTAAGGGGATTTCCTGCAAGCTGCCTGTGGTAGAAGAAGATGACTGCTGTAATGCGGCAAGTGAGTTGAGGAGGAGGAGTGGGGGAAATAGCTGCAGGAGGGTGTGTGTGTATGTGAGAAAAAATATAAAATAGCTGCAGGGAGGTGTATGTGTGTGAGAAAAAATAGCTGCAGGGGGTGTATATATGTGAGAAATAATAGCTGCAGGGCGTGTGCAGAGTCGTAACTAGGCATGTGCGGGTGGTGCCGTTGCCCAGGGCGCTGTATCTACAGACTTTTACTTTCCTGCAGTGGAACGCATGTGTGTTCCACTGCGGGAAAGTAAAGGTAAGAAGGTAAGAAAATTTCTATCTCTTTCTCTCTATCTCTCTATCTCTCATTCAGCTTCAGTTTAATTTGAAAACACTACATGCATGACAGAAGATACTGATATATTTGGTTATCAGACCACTGTGGTTGCACAGACAACAGTCAGAGCGGAGACCAGTGCCAATGTAACTTCTGATGGTGAGATTTGGTGAGATTTGTAGTACACAAAACACCACTCAGACGTTTTATCACACAGACCTCTGATGAAAACTGTTCTTAGTTTTACAGGCACTGTAAGTGTATGCCTGTAAAGTGCATTAATGTGGACCATACCTGATGAATTTTATACTTGAATTATATATTATTCATCATGCTATATATATGTGTATATATATATATATATATATATATATATATATATATATATATCATGCATTTGCAAATATGTATAACAGAATTCTTTCAGTAAAGTGCTAGCCACACCCCCACATTAGGTTGCCCACACCCACTTGGCAAATGTCACTACCACTTAGATGGGGGGCGCCAGTACCCTGTCTCACCCAGGGCACTAAAATGTCTAGTTTCGGCACTGGGCGTGTGTGTTACGTGTGTGTGTGTGTGTGTGTGTGTGCAAAAATAGCTGCAGGGGGTGAGAAAAATAGCTGCAGGGGGGAGAATGGAGGGGGGGCAATGCTGCAGGGGGTTTAAATAAATCGGCTTAAGGGGTGTGAGGACAATAGCTGCAGGGGGAGGGAGGTGAGGAAAATGGCTGCAAGGGGCAGTGGCGCACGCAGGGGGGGGTTTCTGAGTCTCCAGAAACCCCCCCCTGCGCTAACTTAGTGCCCACCATAGCGGCACTGTCCTATACAGCAGCCGTGGCGCTGTCAAAGACGCGTCCGCGGCGGTGCTGTATTGTATTGTATACAGCACCGCCGCGGACGCTTCTTTGACAGCCCCGCTTCTGCTGTATAGGACAGCGCTGCCAAAACGGAGAAGCTCTTTCTCGTGGGTTTTTTTTTTTTTGGGGGGGTCATGGGGGGGAACCCCCCCTGACAATCCTGCGTGCGCCCCTGAGGGGGGAAATGGATGCAGGGTGGGAGGTAAAGAAAATTTCTGCAGGGGGGCAATGGCTGAAGGGGGAGTGAGGAAAATAGCTGCTGGGGGGAATAGATGCCAGGTGGGAGGTAAGGAATGACTGAGGTGGGTATTTAAAAAAATAGAGCAGCTTTGGTGGGCATGATCCCTTTATTAAGTATCAGTTACATGGATAATCTCTGTGGTCTCAGTGAGCACTAAAATACTAAATATTAGTGAGATAGAGCTGGTAGATGTTTATATATGATTTAACAAAGGGTTAGGACTGCACCAGGCTATCCATTCATCTTCCTCTATTTTAATATCACTTTCTGGTTGGAAGTATATAGTATCTAGCGAGGAAGGGTGCACCCGATCATTTAACAAGTACTTATCAAATATCAAACAAAGAGAAAAAAAGAATGATCATCTGGGGCACTCAGAATGAAAGCAGCATAAACTTATACTTAATGTTGCTGTAATAACTATATTTGTCTCTCAGTATTCTATATAGTGATTGATATATTTAATTAATTAAGATGATCTTCCCATATAGATATGGTGTCGCCGTCAATATGGACAGTGGTAATTAAATCAAGGAATCTATCCTCCGTTCATAATAATATTTAAATAGTTTAATTCATTTATCCATTGCTAGTCATCAAGCATATATTAGATCTAGTCTGATTACAAAACAACAATCTTTATATTAGCAGATCGGTGTAAGAATCTATCCTCCGTTCATAATAATATTTAAACAGTTCAATTTACTTACCCATCGTCAGTCATTAAGCATAGATTTGATCTAGTCTGATTATAAAATAACAATCTCTATATTAGCAGATTGGTGTAAGAACATAGCTATATCCGTTTCCCAGCTTAGCACCCCTGGTTACCAAATACGTTGCTAAGGAAGTAGTCATTCAAGGGGAGGGCTCTCCACTTTAAATAGCTTACCAAGCTGAGAATTCGGCTTGCCTCGTTAAAGCTAATAGCGAAACGCGCGTCGGCGGACGCCGCGATCGCTGCTCAGCTTTCCCCATAAAAAACTGGAATAGTCCAGAATTACTAAGTACAGATGGTAGTTGTTCAATCTTCAGGTTAGCGTCCATTTGCCTGTCAATTGTGGAGGCACAGTAGTACAGCGACAGTTAGAGGCTAATTGAAACAGTTAGAATACAATGTAACAAAAACCTCAGCCTCACTGAAAGGATTAACCCTAATAGATTATGCAGGCAGCTATATAGAGTGAAAACCAGAAACAATACTGCTTCAATCTATACCCTAATTTTAAAACACTAGATGGTTAATGATATGTTATTAGGAGTACCTGAAAATGGGAATTATCCTATCATGAGTAATAGGACTGATATATATCTACCCAACTTATACTGAGAATACAATTTAGAGTGATTACCATAAACTCTATCAGCCCTAGTGAATATTATCAATAAAGATTAATTATAAGCTATATGCGATAGATTACTCATTATTCTCATTATATTGAACATATATAAAGTAATACCAATCATGTATTAGGGATGTTTAACCTCAGAATCAGAGGACTATCAGTATTTACAAATAGGGGAATTATTTAAGAACCAAAATTTTTTGATATACTTAATAATAAAAAGACCATTTATTCTGAGCAGGATAGCGGTTAGACAAGGAATTATTGTCTATTTTATCAGTATTCTGTTTATTTCAGTGTGTCAATTCATTACATTTTTTATATTTCGCTACTAGACCAATTTTAATCTATTTTCTAATAAAGAATAATTTTAAGGATTTCAAAATACAGCAACATTAAGTATAAGTTTATGCTGCTTTCATTCTGAGTGCCCCAGATGATCATTCTTTTTTTCTCTTTGTTTGATATTTGATAAGATGTTTATATATGATTGACCACAAATGTTCAGATATTACTTATATGTGGAGATGGTGCCCGCCGAGATGCCTCCAGATCCTGTGCCCGAGAAGCGGGCGAAGCTGCCCGCCATCGCTATGCCCCTGGAGCGGCTGAAGATGTGCCTGGTGCCCGTGAAGAGGGCGAAGATGTCAGGCTGTGCTGCACCCCTGAAGGGGGTGAAGAGTCCCCTGATAGCTGAGCCCTGCAAGCGGGTGAAGAAAGAAGGTTACTCACCCGTCCATCGATCCAGCGGTGAGTATCATGGCTTTCTTCCTGCAGGTCTTGTGCGCGGGGGAAGGATGAGCCAATCAGGGCTCATCTTTCCCCGCTGGCCAACAGCGGCCGGATGCGCGAGCCAATCGCGGCTCGCGCCCGACCATTTAAAAGATTGGTGCCGACGCGAGCCAATCAGCGCTCGCGTCGGCTAATGAAGTCGCGCCGGCGACTATATAAGTCGCCGGGCGGCGCCATTTTTGGAGAAGTCCGTCGGCGGAGAAGAGGGAGGACGTCTCTTCAAGACGTCCAGCAACAGGATCAGCGGCAGCGGCGGCAGGGGGCCCTTGTGAGGGCCGTGAGCTACCCTGCCGCCCGAAGACTACAATCAAGCCGCCGGAGCAGTGATCGCCGGCGGGGAGCCCTTGTAAGGGCTGAGAGCGCCCCCGCCAAGCAGCCCTCAACAGCGCCGAACCGGAGAAGAGGCGCCGCCGGCTGGAGGGTCTGGAAGACCCGGAGAAAGAAGCGGAAGACGGCGTGGCAAGCTGAGATTCCTGCGCAGAGCAGGTAAGTTGACTCAGCGTTAAATTCGGGCACTAGGCCCGGGGCCACGGTCGGGCACAAGGCCCGTTGGCACAGTAAATTAGGGGCACAAGGCCCAGGGACCTGGGCACTAGGCCCCTACTAATTAGTGGGCCAGTAGGCCATAATATTGGTGATAAAGGGGACAAGCCCCTGTTAGTTAGGCAGGGGGCATGAGAGCCCCATGTATAAAAGGGCACAAGGCCCTTAGGTAGTTAGTGGCCTAGAGACCATAGGAAGGCCAGAGGGCCTGGTTAGGGGCTGGTAGCCCATAGGCTATAAAGGGCACAAGGCCCTCAGTCAGTCAGGGAGGCCACAGGCCTCAGGCAGGGGCTAGGACCCCTAGGTAGCAGGGCACAAGGCCCTAGTTAGTGGGCTCAGAGCCCTGAGATAGAGAGGGGGCTGAGGCCCATTAATCAGAGCACAAGGCTCTGTGTGCAACTGGGCAAGAGGCCCATTGTGTGAAGGGCAGAAGGCCCTGGAGGTGGTGAGATAGAGGCGTGGGAGCCTCGTGAGTGTAGGCGCGATCCTGTGTGAGGTGAGCACACGTAGTTAGGAGGTACAGTAGAGCGGAGGCTCCTGTGGTGCTGTAGCAACCTGCTGGTTGGCTAACAGCGGTGTGCTCTGGTAAGTAGCTTACAAAGTACTGTATATTGTATTCTGTCTGTGAGGCGGGTATTGTTGAATTACAGTATTTTGGGTGTGCTATGTAATTGTGTCCAGGGGCAAGACGTCAGGCCCCCATTAAAGGTAGGCTCTTGTTCCTGTGGTTTCCTGTGCTAACCCGTGCTGTGTGGACAAGTGTAGTTACCAGCATACACATAGTCAGGGGAGAACACACATAGTTTTCCTGTCCCTTAGGTCCCCGGGGTCACACTGGTACCCAGAGGGGGTGGCTGAGTGAGTTGGTGGCAGTGCAGCACACCTTGAGGCAGTTCCAGGGGCGGCCGTGGTTCTGATTGAGGGTCCTCAAGGCCGGTTCCGTGCAGGTGGACCTGTGGTTCCGGACGTAGGGACACGTGTGAGATACCCGAGTACAGGCAGTCGGGCGGTTCAGTTCGATCGGCTGTTCCGTGCGGCAGTCGGCCCGCGGGTTAGTGTGCTGTTCCACTGAGCCTCAGCCGGGCTTAAAGAACCGGTCCTTAGGGTCTGTGGGTGACCCTTTAGCAAGAAGGCAGCTTCTTGGTACGACCTGGGTGAGGGGGTTAGGAACCGCCCTCCGGTTTAGTCCGTGAACACCGGCTGGTGTTCCCCGTAGTGTGTAAGTGAGCAGTTCCGTTAGTGCACCACACCTAGTTAGTCATATTGGTTTGACTTAGTTGCGTTGCCGACCATTAGAACGTTGTTAGGGTCGGGTCGCTGTTGTAGTCAGTCCAGTTTTGTGGGTGCCATCTTTAGTCTCACTGAGATCGTAGAGGGAGGCTGTGTGTTCTTGTCATCCTCAGGTATTGGGGAGGTGCAGGAGAACCGGATCGGAAGTGGGAGTGTCCCGATGAGTATTACGCTCGATTCCCCCTTTCGGTTAGGCCCTCACCGGCAGGTGTGTGAGGTACTTGAGGCGGGATTAGTCCTCGGACTAGTCTTGGTCTTAAGTGCCTGTAGTCCCCCGCTTCTTGGCAAGAACAAAGTGAGGGGGCGGCAAGTGAGCTTGGACTGACCGTGTCCTCGTTCTTTGCCGTATTCTCGGACAGCCCTTACCTGGTAGGCACGGCCGTAATCTCTGTCTCTATCTTAGAGGGACGTGATTGGAGGTGACAGGGGTTGCGGCTGCGGATCTGCTGGGATTGGATCGCAGCTGGGATATCGGAAGCGGACTGGAGGTGACCATCGTTTTCAAGGTAAGTTCTTTTGTGTTGCGTAGTGGTGTAGCCCTGGCACTACTCCGCTTCTCCACTTACCTGCCTCCTGCTTCCACTTACCTGCCTCCGCTCACCGCTGCCTCGCATCCAGCGACCCCTCCGGTGATCCTCTTCTACTCGAGTCCCCGGCTCCGGCCTAGCTGCCTTCACTGTTCCTGCTGTGGTCTCCTGCAACACTTGGCCCGGCTCCAACCACTCCTGGAGTTCTCCTCTCCTTCTGCAGATCATATCTCCGGATCATCTCCTGCATGGTCACCGGACGCCTGGTCTCCCGCTGCCACGTCTTCTTGTCTCCCGCTGCTTGGACTCCCGCCTTGGACTCTGCCTGCCTCCTCGGCTCCCGCTGCCTGGACTTCTCCCGCTGCCTGGTCCGTCCCTGAGGCCTCCTCGGCTCCCGCTGCCTGGATTATTCCTGCGGCTTCCTCGGCTCCCGCTGCCTGCAGCCTCCTCGGCTCCTGCTGCCTGGTGCATTCCTGTGGCCTCCTTGGCTCCCGCTGCCTGGACTTCTCCCACTGCCTGGTCCGTCCCTGAGGCCTCCTCGGCTTCCGCTGCTCGGTCCGTTCCTGTGTGGCTCCTCTTCCCCCTGCGGCGGCTTCCTGCTACTTCCGGTTCGCCCTGACTCTGATGACACACAGCATCTCACTACTGCAGTCTCCCACCTGCTCCGGATGAACTACGGGGGACACGGCCTGCCACCTACCCTCTGGAGTACTGGCCTCATGTGCTCAAGTGCACCTCGGTCTGCTTGATGGGCTCCGGAGCTCCCATTTTCTTCTGTGTCTCCTGACTCCCACCTGGACCCTGGGCCTGCCCTGTCTCTAGGACCCACCGGAACTCTTGCCTCCTGTTCCTGAACCGAACCTGCCCCTGGGCCTACCCTGTCTCTGTGACCCACTGGATCGCCTCACCTGTTACTGAACTCTGGTCCCTCCGGCCTGCTCTGACTCCCTGGACTCTCCTGTTCCCTGGACTCTCCTGGTACTGGCTCTCTGTAGCCTCCATTATTTTTTCACCATGTGGTTTTCAAGTTAACTTTACCTTAGTTCATTTTTACTTTATTTAACGTTAACTATTTTTATTTTTATCTGATTGTATTATATTTTACCTGCTCTTTTATTGCATTTTATTTATCTCCATTGTATTCTACTCTCTACGGCACTTTACACTGCTCTTGCCACTGCCTCTTGTTCTTGCTCCACTCCGTTGCCCTTTCAGTCCTATCTTTTGTCTTACTTTGCTCTGTCAGTCCTTAACTTCTCCGCTCTGACCCATTTCAGTTCCCCACTGCTGCCCTCTCCTCGGTGCTAATTCCCTGTTCCTCCTGGTTCAGGCTCTCTGCAGCCATCCACTATTTCTCCTGCCATGTGCTGTTCATTTTAATTTTTCCTTTGCCCACTCTCACCTTATTTTACTTCTTCAATTTTATTTTATCCGAGTGTATTGTATTTTCCTTATTTTAACTGCACTTTAATTTTCTCCTCTCTAATCTCTACGGCACTTTACATTGCTATTGTATTGTATTACTTTACATTGTATTGTATTTTCCTTATTTTATTTACATCTTAATTTATCTCCTCTTTAATCTCTTTGGCACTTTACATTGCTATTGTATTACCTTACACTGTATTGTATTTTCCTTATTTTATTTGCATCTTAATTTATCTCCTCTTTATTTATCTCTACGGCTCTTTACATTGCTTTTGCCTCTGACTTTTGCACTGCCTTTTGTTCTTGCTCCATTCCTTTGTCCTTCTCAGTCCTATCTTTTGTCAACCCCCCTCTCTCCCCCTACTATGCCTCCCCGCTCTCGTTCCATTCCCATACTCTTTCCCCGCCCTACCGCTCCCGCTCCTCCCCGCCCTCCCCTGCGCACTGCCCATCTTGCTAACCTCATTCCCATCTCCCCCTTCTCCTCTCCCCCTTTCTCATGTGCCCTCTGGAACGCTAGATCAGTCCGCAACAAACTGACTGCTATCCACGACCTCTTTTTATCCAACTCTCTTAACCTTCTCGCCATTACTGAAACCTGGCTGTCCGACTCTGACACCACCTCCCCTGCCGCCCTCTCCTATGGTGGCCTCTCCTTCACCCACTCCGCCAGACCTGGGGCCCGCCCAGGCGGGGGTAGTGGGCTTCCTCCTATCCTCCACCTGTACTTTTCGTGTCATTCCCCCTGAACCCTCCCTCTCCTTCTCCTCATTTGAAGCCCACTCCATCCGCCTCTTCTACCCCATCCATCTCCGTGTCACTGTCATCTACCGCCCCCCTGGCCCCACCTCCCTCTTCTTTGATAACTTTGCTGCCTGGTTTCCTCACTACCTCTCCTCCGACCTCCCCTCCATCATCCTCGGCAACTTTAACTTCCCCATGGACAACCCCACCGACCCTGCTTCCAGCAAACTGCTCACCCTCTCTTCCTCCCTAGGCCTTACCCAATGGACCTCCTCCCCTACCCACTGCCTTGGTCACTCCCTTGTTCTTGTCTTCTCCTACCTATGTAGTCTCTCTGACTTCTCCATCTCTCCCTTTCCTCTATCCGATCACCATCTCCTCTCCTTCTCTCTCTCCTCTTCTCCTGCTCCCCTCCCCCTACCCAAACCTACTCTGTCCATACGTAACCTCGACGCTCTTAAACCGTCCACTCTGTCCTCCTCTCTCGATACCCTCCTTTCTCCCCTTTCCTCCCTGGCCTGCCCCAACCAGGCGGTCTCCCTCTACAATCTCACCCTCACCTCTGCTCTGGATGTGGTCGCCACTGCCCATTCCGTCCACCCTTGCTGCTCCAAACCCCAACCCTGGCACTCCAAATTTACCCGCTTCCTCCAAAAATGCTCCCGTACCGCTGAACGCCACTGGAGAAAATCCCGCTCCCTGGCTGACTTCCTCCACTTTAAATTCATCCTTTCATCCTACTGCTCTGCCCTCTCACTCGCTAAACAATCTTTCTTTAAATCCCTCATCTCGTCCCAATCCTCTAACCCCCGCCGCCTCTTCGCCACTTTCAGCACTCTCCTGGCCCCACCCCCTCCTCCCACCCCTCCTCCCTGACTGCCTCCGACTTCGCCTCCTTTTTCTCCTCTAAAATTGAGGCCATCCGACTTGAAATCTCCTCCTCCTCTCTCTCGTCCCCCCCCCCTAACCACCTTCCCCTCTACTCCTTCCGCCCAACCACGGGCGAGGAAATCCATTCTCTCATCTCATCCTCTCCCCCCTCTACCTGTCCCCTGGATCCCATTCCCTCCCACCTTCTTCGCTCCCTTTCCCCCACCACCTGCTCCCACCTCGCCCACCTCTTTAATCTTTCCCTCTCCACCGGCATCTTCCCCTTCTCATTCAAACATGCTCTCGTATCCCCCATTCTTAAGAAACCCAACCTTCCCCTCTCCCCTCCCCCGCCCTTGCTGTGCTTTGAGCTCACAGAGTTACTGTGCTTATTGTTTACTGTACTGTGCTGTCTCTCCTTGTATTGTAATTTCGTTTGTCCCTGTACGGCGCTACGGACACCTAGTGGCGCCCTATAAATAAAAATGAATAATAATAATAATAATAATAATTCTGCCCACTTACTAGTGAAGTGGGCAGAATTAAAAGCCCCCATACAGGAGGCTGCCATACTCTCCCAGGAGTCCGGGAGACCTACCTGGAATCCAGGAGTCTCCCGGACATTCCGGGAGAGTTGGCAAGTGTGATCTAATGCTAGCTGGCTTTCTAGCTAATTAATTAGAAACCTGTTACAAGCAATTTAGCAATGCTGAGGTTCAGTGGGGCAATGGATAAGATTATCTGCACCTATTTTGTCCCCTGGTTGATTAAACAAATACATAACTAAATAATAAAAAAATGTTAAAACTATAGTATATGTTGCTCAAGTCCATTGCCAGCAAAGCAACATGTTACATATTCAGTGTGACACTGATGTAACTAGGCATTGCGGACCAGGTGTTAATTATTTGAGGAGTGAAAAGTATAATAATTTCCTGTGCACTGTCCCTAAAAATACACATTGGGCACCAAGCGTTTGCAATACTAAGCTGTTTGAAGTGTGTCAGTGTAGCCTCTGACACTAGAATCATCACTGCCATACTGCTTTGATTTAATAATACATTTTAGATATTGATTTGGATGTTACTGTCTAAGACTATCTTTCTACAAATATTGTTATATTTTGTTTTCTGCTAAAAAAAAAAGGCTGCTAAATTGGTAACTGGTGATCAGGATACAGAAATTGAAATGAATTTCACTTGAAATTTTTTTGCATGACCATATGCATGATACTTGCCACAGCCGGAATGGTGTTTTTTGGGACAGGACTGATGTGACTAATTTAATATTTACTGGATTGTGCTGCGTAATATGATGGTGCTATAAAAATAAAAAATAATAATAAGTATAAAAATAATAATAATAGATAAATGATGTTAATATATGTATAAACTCCTGTAGATAATATTAGTAAAAACATTGCACTCTGATGTCATCATTTATAGTCAGTGAGTATTGATGTCAGAAAATCAGGGCTGATTAAGAAAACTGTATATTATAAGGGATAATGCACCTCTACTATAAGGTATTATGGATTGCAGATATTAAAAGTTACCATGGATTTCTATAATGGGTATAAAAGCACACAGTCTACTTAATCAAAACCAATATTGCCCACACATTTACCAAACAGGTTCACATGCAAGCTAAACAATTAGATTATAATTTAAGTAGTAATAATGATATCAAATAATAAAAGTAGCTGATGATTACTGGGATACTGGTTGTTACAACGTCCCACCACAGGGCTGCCAATGACATGTGTGGGACTAAAGGGTTTAATGCCCGTTAGACACTTTATATTCTAGTCACTTCACCTTAGAGCACAAAATTACTATATTTACCCTTTTGATCAGTACACCACACTTTACGAATCACACGTTTGGTAAAATAAATCTAATTCAATCAAATATATTCCCAATGTTTACATAAATATTTTAAAATGACATACATTAAATAACATTTGATTAAGGCAGAAGCTACTAGGAAGCATACCAATAGGCCTCCCAAAAGTTTTGAGAATTAAATCTGGTATATCACAACAAGGGATTTTGTCTTGCTACATTCAAAATTGCAATACCATTTTAAAAAGCTCTTTGTCCCAATTAAAAACATTTATTTCTTGCAGGGAGGTGGGGAGGAGCTGAACTTTAACCTGCAGATAGGGCATGGTTTCAGTTTGGATTTATGACTGTATTACTGAATAGTCTGGCTTTTAAAAAACCCTTTGAAGCACACTATATATTGGGTATGATGTTTCGGATATACAATTTCATTGGACCACAAACCTGATTTAGAAAAACTTTCTTAAATATGTCAATAATAAATTCCATACAGATGTTTGCTCTGGTTAATGTGTTGAGAACATTATTTTAAAAGTACCAATATATGATGATTACTCTGGGGTTTGAAAGACCAAATAAAGTCTGTGGGTTGTTTGTTGGATAATCCTGCCTGTAAATTCATTAAAGGGAAAAACAAGTGCTCTTCTTATTGTTAATATGTAAAAACATCAAGCAACAACACATAAGCTTTTAGATTCTGTTAGGTTTGAACTGAAATTTGATGTTCACACTAATGTAAGATCAAGGATTTCTCTTAGCCTTGAAAAGGAGCATTGTATTGCTACAAAACGCATTTGAAAGAAAATATTTTTTAAAAAAAATAAAAACATTTGAAGATAAATATATTCTGTACAACTCAGGACATATTGGGTCCTGAATACAGCCTGAATGTATCAGCATTACTATCGATTGGCACAACCTGCATATCATTTCAGACATAAGTCTGGTTATTAAATAATGTAATCTGTAAATGTAAACTTCATTACTTGAATTGATAGATTTTATATATTAACACTATGAAGCACACTCTTCGTCTTAAATATACATCAGGAGGATCACGTTTGCAGGGCCGCCATCAGAAATCATGTGGCCCAGTATGGGCCCCCCTCCCCGGTGAGCGCCCCCCCATCCCCCCATGAGCAACAGCGCAACACAAACTTATCTGGGGACTCGCTGTCTTGCAGTCCGCTGGTCTCCGCTACTCTGCGCTGATATCTTCAGCCTGGCTGTCACCGTGACAGCCAGGCACCAGGATGCGATCACAGGGGAATGATTCCTCCACTCCTGCGTGCCCCCAGGTAAGTTTGTATTGCGCTGTTGTATCGGGCCCCCTGGTGAGCCTGGGCCCGGTACAACAGTACCCCCTGTACCCCCCTGATGGCGGCCCTGCACGTGTGACTGACATTATCACATGCTGCTAATTTTATTCTACTACCAAGTAATTCAATACTGAGTAATGCAAGAATGCAGAATGATAACCATCACTTATGTCATTGGCAATTGTGAATATTTGGCCTTTTTCCAATGTGAGCATAATAATTTTCATATAGTTCATCAGATTCCCTTTAAAATATATTACTCAATAAAAGCACTATTATTTTTGTGCCTTCAAGTTCAATACTCCTTTCAAATCATAAAAGTCTTCTGCAATACTTAATAAAAAAACAACTATTATTTATTGATTCCCTCTATTAGGCTACATAAAGCACACATGAGTAATAAGTGATGCTTTCTTATTTTTTAGAGAGAAAGACAGAGCGCGCAAGAGCCCATCGGGTTGATAACCTGGCAAATTTACTATTAAAATTTCCATTATAGCCAATCATTTTTTATGTTTAAAATAATTAATTGAGAGATATTCTGGTCCTTTTAAGTTAGCAATTAACCTGTGTTTGAATCTGTTGTAGTAAAAAAAACATAGTCAATTATCAAATTACTAACCCAGACCGACCGTTTAATCATTCATTTGTGAATAATAGGACTGCAATCTTCCCTCTACAGCTCCTAAATCCTTCCTCTGCTGGAAAGCTCCCCTAGCTGGCTTTCAAAAAAATTGTAGGAAATGAGATGTAAACTTTAATTTGTAACTTTACAGACTTAATTAAAAGCACATAAAGAGAATACAGTTAAAAACAATCTAGATAGTAGGTGTATGATTGAATTTCATAATGTAAAAATAGTATAAATAATTTAAAAAAAACCTCTTGAAAAGTTGCATGCTGCTTTGACTTTTTACATGATTGTTTTGTCTTTCTTCAATTTGAACTATTACCTTTTCAAAAACCACATTGTCAATAATGAATATATTCAGTATAATCGTAGTATAGTACACTCTATTTACATATTTATTATAGTAGCCCTGGAAATCATAGTATATTAAATAAGGGTTTATTGATTAGAACAAATGCTAAAGACTACAAATTATTAAGACGGGATAACTATATATACTATTTATTACACTTTGCAGAATATAATAGCATTACAGAAACAATGTGGCAATTTTCTTACTTTGTTCCTTATACTGTATGAGACATGACTAATTAAATTATATAAAATAATAAAACTTAATAAAAATTGCATCCTATTATTACTTTGGCATATGTATTATGATGGATACAGCAGCAGCAAAATTAAACTTTATTTGCACCTCTGGAAAATTAAATATATATTAGAAGACAAAAAATGTTTACTAGAAAAAACATGTAAAAATGTGTTTTCAATAAGTAATAGTAAAGGATGTAATTATACAGTCCATAAATCCATCTAATTACAATACCTGCCATAAAGGTGACTATTTAGCTTGTGCCACACTGTACAAGTGCATTTTATTGTTGTGTCCCTCTACTATATTTGATTATTGATTACTCTAATGTAGAATTAATCTGCTTCACCATGTGCATTATAATTTTGAATAATTAATTGGTCTACTATCTGGCTGAAATGTTTACCCCTGATTATAGGGGCCAACTTTTTAGAATGATTGAGGGTGCTCTCGTTATATCCCTCTCCACACCCTTCTAAGAAAAATATCATGCATTACCATGCTTAATAACAGCAGCACAAATATTGGGGGAGCCCAAGGACCCACAGCACCCACAAAGCTGATGCTTTTGTCCCTAATGGTAAATGTGGTGCAATATTTATTTTTCTTCATACATGCGTTTCAGACCATATGTTAGTGTTTTATCACCACCCTTTTTACTCTAAATTTAATTTCTAATCTCATTGAGCTAGCCATCAGCCGGAGCGTCTCACGCAATTTTCACTTCTGTCTATCCCATTTCACAAAAAATTATTAACCCAATTGCTCTGATCTGACATCATCATTGGTAATTACGGATACACAACTTAACTTCCTCTCTGACCAAACATGTGCTCTTATACTTATATATTGTAATCAACTGGTAATCGGAACCATTAAGCTTCAAATATTTGAATAAGTATATTGAATATTAAACTATTTTAACGAACAACTGTTTTTAACCAAAATGGAAAGTAATAGTTCTATAATAACCAAGTGTAATTTTAACATTTAAAATAGTTACTAAGCAACTACTTAAGCATTACTAATTAGGCATCTCAGAGTTTAATTACAGCAATTTAGAATTATTATAGACAATGTTATATTTAGAATTGCTACATTGCTGATGTTGTATAACTGTATTATGTGGGTCCACAGTAAATTCAGCACAATGTTATCTTACTATTGTGCTTTGCATGATTTATCTATTATATTATTGATGTGTTTTCTCAAGATTTTTAGAATATAAAATACAGTAGTTCTAGTTTAAAGGGCATATGCTTAAAGTGCACCTATTACAACAAAAATAGACACGAAACAGATATTGCTATTCGAATATTAAAAATTTTACTCCTGCACTTTAATTGGTTGAAGACGAGTAATGTCCAGCTGCTGACGGCAAGGTGCACTGGGTAGTTGTCAAGTGACGGGGTATGAGTGCTCCTTATTACTGAAGATTGTTCATAATACTTTGCCTACAAACCCAATGATATTTGTTATTGGATGGGAGGTTTTGAAACAAATCTATATTAGCAGCTTTTAGTATTTTCTGATTGAAATTCCAGCAAGTGAAGGTTCAGGTTTATTTATTTTATTTTTTTATTTTAACCTCTTTTTGATTTTATGCTATATTACAATGGCAGCGAAGTGACTGATTAAATCTGCACTGCTGTTTTACAATAGCAGGCAGAAAATCCTGTTCCGA
The DNA here is from genome assembly GCF_038048845.1 of Mixophyes fleayi. Taxonomy (NCBI): domain Eukaryota; kingdom Metazoa; phylum Chordata; class Amphibia; order Anura; family Limnodynastidae; genus Mixophyes; species Mixophyes fleayi. The sequence goes on along the minus strand of NC_134404.1, from coordinate 162,534,591 downwards.
CACGGCTAGACATCAACAGCCTGCAGAGAGGGTAACAGAGTCTGAATGACATCTTCAAAGTGAACCTATGTACGGCTTCCTTGATTAAAGAAAGAGTTCTATGATGTCACTTTATGAACAACACAAGAACTTCCCCCACCTTTATCTGGTCTCTTACCTGTTAATTCTATTAAATCCATGTAAACTAATGCACCCCAAACCTGAAAATGTCCTTTGTCATGAAGGGGAAAATCTCTCCAGTCAAGGAGTCATTAAGAGAATTTGGTATCTAGGTCTTCTTTGCTTTCCTGCTAGCTGCTTTAGGTCCCTGCAGGCACAATCATCAGTTTTGGAGATGTCCAACAGATAGTGCAGCATCCTGCGGCTCTAATATATACAAGCAGCAAGTCATTTATTTGTTTCTATATCAGCAGTGATCAGATATATCAATGATAGAATATTTTAATCTTTCTGTTTAAAAAATGTGAGGAGCCAATCGCTGGAGCTTGCTAATTGTACGCAACAAACAAATGAGATATTTTTGTCTCATGTCTGCTATGATTTCCTGGCAGTGCTATTATTACTATATTGGTTCACTATGCATAACTGTTCAGGGAGCATTACAGAAATGGTTTTATGTTAATTTAACCTTCTTTTTCCTTCAATGTTTATGTTCTTTGTTGATCTTTGTCACCCTCTTATAACATTTATAGAGGGCTGTGTTGTATAAATGAACATTAGCATGTGGTATGCACAAGTTCTACTTTAGGGAATATTAACTTGCAATAACTTCGGTAGAACCAACTACAAATACAACCTTGTCTGCTATTAGCTGTCAGAGAACACAGCAGGCAGATAAGAAAATATATGAGCTGCCATTAGATTGAACTTAATGCAGACCCATGGCTATAATTTTATTGACCGATAAAATAATGTTTAATTGTTAAGCTAGCAATGATCCTATAGATCATATTAAGAGATTGTTGCATGAAAACTAAAGGTTGTATATGTGTGCAGATAGATCCAAAAGCAGGTGCTAAATCGTACAATAAAACTTTTCAAGTTACAACAATATATCTTATCATAATGCAGATGGCAGATGACATGATTGCATTGCTAGAAACTCACTGAAATATATGTTTCTATATTTAGAAGAAGCTAGTTAAATTCTCTCCTCGATAGTCTACAATTAAATAGACATTTAGGCTGTAAATTAACAGTTGATACATGAAGAGCTAAAGGGTGGGAAAGGTGAAACAATGAGTTCTACTGTGAAGCACAAGGTATTTCACGGAAAGTCATTCCTTAAAAGTACACCCTAAGGCAGTGAAAGAAGAGGACATCTTGATATTGCAAGATAGCAGAAAGATTTTGGTAACATGATAAGCTATATTTTCTCAAATAAAAGCTTAATACATAACTTATATTTCACAAAAAATTGGATAAATTGTGAAAACACAATTTAAAGAGGAACTAAAATGTTTCTGAGATTAACATTATCTATGGAGTGTAATAGTTTTATTCTACTAGGAATTTAGTACCACTATGAGTTAGTTTCCAGAGAATGAGATTTGCAGATATTCCTGATGTAGGTTTTGTGAACATTTACATAATACAGTTAAATCATTTATGTCTGTAGGTAACTGAATGGTTCATTGACATTGTAGTATGCCAGAAAATAGGTACTAGAACAGAGAGTTTTGTAATGAAATACTGATGCTAATTTTGTTTCAATTGGAAGAATATTCAGAGAAGCCACCAGAGAGGTGTAAAAGTTAGAAGATACTCTTATCATTTGTTTATTTGAACATTATGTAATACTGACACCCGGCAGATGGCAGACACAAACAACATCTTGCTTGGAATAATTTTGCTTTTTATTGTTCACATCACAAATAGCACAGTAGAATTTTGTCAGGATGACTCTAGGGGACCCTCACTCTAGCTAGACACAGTTCATCTGCCTAGTCACCGGCCAACTAGCTGACATTGGTTTTCCTACCTATAAGAACAGACAGTATTTTATCCTCCACCCAAGCACTACAAATCAATCACAGAAAACAACAAACCAATTACTCCCATGTGATGCACCTGCATGTTTGTGTGCTGCAAGAGAAACTCAGAGGGAATTTAACCCTGTCTGCAGCCTGTTCCTGCAGACTCCTTGGGTGTTTACATATACCTCAGCTGGAGAGGTGTGACAAATAAGCTTCTTTGTCACAATTGTTTATGAATCTTGAAAGATTGTATATTTGCTCCACCCACCAAACGTTTTGCCTTTACTGCTCCCAATCAAGTCTATCCCTACTCCGTGTCCATCTAATTGAGTCTTGTTCTGGTTCTGATACCGCACATTAGAAAGAAAGAAACAGTGATAACATGCCAATAATTTTGATATATATGTGTATATATATATATATATATATATATACGAGTTAACCCGTGCATGATACTCATGCATTCTAGTCAAATCAAGCTACTTAAGGTGTTAAAAAGGTTCTTGTCATGCATTTGGGCCATAGCCCAGGCCTCCTCAGGGGAAGAGCGTTACTTCCCGACGTAAGCGCCCTTTTTTAACGTGGTTTTGTCCACATGTCACCACCTCATCATTTTTCTCCATCACCTCATCCTTCATCTTTATCGCCACATCTATCCAGATGTCTATCCAGACACAGGGATCTCTCTCAGCGGTCCTGAGTATCACACTCCTCTCGCTCTGTCACCCCCGGCAACCACCAACCACTCCCCACTGTCACCCCCGGCAACCACCAACCACTCCCAACTGTCACTTCTCCTTCAAGAAATATATATATATTTTTTTAAAATCTTTCTAAACACTTTTAACAATTAACAAATTAAATTAACAAATTAAAAACATCTTAGTATACCAAATTTCAGCCCTTTGAGGTTTTTTTTCCACACACACTAAGAATTTAGTAGGTCAGTGTATAACTCCGCCCAGCATATGGCACTGCAGCAAATTTCAGCCCTTTCTGAGTTTTTTTCCACACACACACACATTAAGAATTTAGTAGGTCAGTGTATAACTTCGCCCAGCAGGTGGCGCTGCAGCTTGGTTTTTTTTTCCCACACACAGACACACGCCACTAATCTTTTATATAGTAGATATATATATATATATATATATATATACGGTATTGTTAGATATTCAAATTTTTGGTAGTAGAAATGTCAGCAATTATATTTGTTACAGTATGCTTCATGCCTTCACATAGTTCTAAACACATCTGGACTGTCTTTGCCAGTAGGCACAGAGACCATGGACTGGTCTTCCTATCAACCAAAATTATCCTAGGACTAAAGTTCAGGCCTCCTCCATTAACAGGAAAGACTCCCGCTTGCTGGAATATAGACTTACCCAAATAACATGAGTCCCCATGCTGGAATAGTCATCACCAGGGTGAGGCCCGGTTGCATGTAGTGAGAAGTCCAGCGACGACATGCCGCACAGCAGACTGGTGGTCACAGACCCTGGTGGTGGGCATGGATACTGCTATCTCCAGTCTTGGCTACATATTGTTAGAATGGAGGCCTATCATTGCTGTTTGCTCTGAGTTTTGTGCTGTCTGAGAGAGGAGGAAGCAGGTACTCAGGTGCGGCATGGGCTCTGCCTCCTGTGTGTGAGCAGTACAGAAAGCCCTAGGGAGTTTGGAAGGTGATGGGCTCTAAAACTGACACTGGACTGCAGTCAAAGCTTGCCTCTGGGAGCCCTGCCTAACTAGATTGCCACCCTGTGAGTATTGGCATGTTGCACTAGTAGGACAGAGCAGCACTTCAGACAGCTCTGAGGGTTCAAACTGAGCATGGAGGGGAAGAGCATGACATCACTTTCATTATACAGTTTCATCTCCCCAAAGCTCTTCTCTAAGTGCTAGCAAAGAAGTTTCACTTCAAAAGTCAAAGTCAAAACTGATTAAACTAATTGAATAGGCTCTGCTATGTTTGTGCTATGATCATCAGTAATAAATTATAAAAATGCTCATGAGACACCATAACTTGTCTGTTGAAATATATATGCACTGTGTAGGTTAAACATTGGAGGTCTAAGGAAATTCCCTTTTAATGCTAAATTTTTTTGAGAGTGATGGCTGTTTATAGTATCTGATAAAGGCATATTTTAGTATTTCAAATTATCAAGAAGTGTAGTGATTTTTGTGCCATAAAATACCTTCTTTGATCTGACATCATGTCTGGCCAGACATCAAGAAACGGAACATTTGGTAAAAGTTTAGGGTTCAATTAAACCATGAACTCTGTTTTTTAATGTTGATGGTTGACAGAAAGTTCAAACACCATCTGTAACAAATGATTACAGTTTTAAGAAGCCAATCTTTTCATTCTTTAAAACGGAGTGTGGTGACATTATTCTATAAAAATGAGTTTGCAAGGAATTCAAGCACTTAAAGAGCAAGTAAAGTCAGTATTAATATATAACAAAATCTGTGTATTACTCAGCTGAATAATACTCTTGAAATAACTGAAGTGTTTATGCTTAACTAAATATATTCACCATGGTCTATTCCACTCTCAGAAACACAACTGGCTCTAGTTTCAGCTTTTTCACCTTCATCAGATTCCATTAGACCACTGTCATCACTGTATAGAAACATTAAAAAAACTAGAGATGCTCGGGCTCGGTTCTCCGAGAACCGAGCCCACCCGAACTTCACCAATCTGAGTACCGATCCGAGCCGGAACTTTCGCGTGCCCTCGGAAGTAAAAACGAAACAAAACGTGATCATTGCGTCGTTGGATCTGGCAAGTTTAGGATTCCATAAGTACCGCCTTGCACGGCGATTCAGCACCATTTCACAGAGAGACACAAAAGGGGTAGCATGGTTCTTGGCAGTCTCTAGAGGAGGGGTGGCAGTTTTCCTAAAAGTCGCCAGTGACTTTCTACTGAGTTATAGCTCACACAGAAACAGGAAAGGTCCATTGCTCCATTCCTACTTGTCATTGCTGAAATAGAAATAAAAGGGCTGTGTCAGGATTCACTAGGATGAGTGGGATCCTTCTGTTCTGCCTGGATTGATGGTACTTCACCCAGAGGTGCAGAATCTAACAAAGTGGAAGGTTTTCACAAGAGGCTCCCGCAAGGGAATTTGGGCTTGGCAGCTTCCACCCTGCAGTTTGCGGTGAGCAGCTATAGTGAACCGGGTACAGAGGATAATGTAGGCAATAGATAGCCACAAATGAGTAGGAGTACTGAGTGATGCTCAGTGATAGTCCACAGAGTGATAATAGGTGATTTGCAGCAGCACACTTGGAGAGATGGTAGCAATGATCTGCAGTAGCTGCCACTAACAAGTGGAGCAGGTAATAGGTGATTTGCAGCAATACACTTGGAGAGATGGTAGCGATGTTCTGCAGTAGTTACCACTAACGAGTGAAGCAGGTAATAAGTGATTTGCAGCAGCACACTTGGAGAGAAGGTAGCGATGATCTGCAGTAGTTACCACTGATAAGTCGAGCAGGTAATAGGTGATTTGCAGCAGCACACTTGGAGGGATGATAGCAATGATCTGCAGTAGTTACCACTAACGAGTGGAGCAAGTAGTAGGTGATTTGCAGCAATACACTTAGAGAGATGGTAGCGATGATTTGCAGTAGTTACCACTAACGACTGGAGCAGGTAGTAGGTGAGTCGCAGCAATACACTTAGAGAGATGACAGCGATATTACTAACGAGTGGAGTAGGTAATAGGTGATTGCAGCAGCATGCTTGGAGAGATGACAGTGATGATCTGCAGGAGTTACCACTAACGAGTAGAGTAGGTAATAGGTGATTGCAGCAGCACGCTTGGAGAGATGACAGCGATGATCTGCAGGAGTTACCACTAACGAGTGGAGCAGGTAATAGGTGATTGCAGCAGCACGCTTGAAGAGATGACAGTGATGATCTGCAGGAGTTACCACTAACGAGTGGAGCAGGTAATAGGTGATTGCAGCAGCACGCTTGGAGAGATGACAGCGATGTTCTGCAGGAGTTACCACTAACGAGTGTAGCAGGTAATAGGTAATTGAAGCAGAGTGCATGAGCTGCTTCCAGGCCAAGAGTCTGATGAGAAGAACCAGCACTGAGTGGTGCTGGCAGGAGCTTTATAAAAGAGAGGTAACCAATGGATGAGCGGGACAGGTGAACACAGGTGAGATGATTACCTGCGCTTGTGCAGAGCTGATTGCTGGCCTGACAGCTGGGAAAGAAGCAGGGAATGAGGAATGAATGAAATTCAGGTTACTGGGTGGCAGCTGTGGGTGAGCGGTGTGTGACAGGCTGTCAGTGTTCTTCAAAATCTGTAGTCACATTGTACTGTGTTATTATTGCTCACACAGAAACAGGAGAGGTCCATTGTCCCATTGCTAATTGTCATTGCTGAAATAGAAATAATATGGCTGTCAGTGTTCTTCAAAATCTGCAGTCACATTGTACTGTGTCATAGCTCACCCAGAAATTGGAGAGGTGGCAGTGTTTAGTGCTGAAACAGAAATACAACTATTCGGGCTGTGTTACGACAACCAGTGCGGCATAAACTTATAGAACAGGTATAGGAGGTCTTTACCTATAGCAGCCGCCTTTCCCGTTGAGACTGGTTACGCTCACAGGTACTCGGATGCCCCCAGGTCTTAAACTCAAAGTAGTATAACTTTATAGTCACACAGCTGCGTACGGGTACAGGTGATGGCACACGAAGCAGCGACGGACCAGTGATCTGCGGACTGGACGGAGCACCGGAGGAGGTTTCAGGAAACAGCACGGTCAGGGTCACAGGCAATCATTCGGAATCCAGGGACAGGCAATGGATCAGGATCACAGGCAAAGGTTCAGAATCAGCAAACAGGCAAAAGGTCAAGGGTCACAGGCAAAGGCTCAGAATCCAGGAACAGGCAAAGGGTCATACACAGGGAGTCAAAATCCAAGGTTTTTCACCAACAAAAAGCACAAAGGAGCAGGCTAAGGACTGGCAGACAGAACTATAACCGGCAGGGAGGCTAAGCCCTCCCTGCCTTATAAACAGGCACTGGCCAATGAGGGCAGGGAACAAATCAGCCCATGGGGCTGTCATAATAAAACACACATGGAGAGTAGCGAGCGCACGGCTGCACCTAATGCGACGCTATCAACTGCAGTGTCCCGACCGTTGCCTAGGCAACGGCCGGGACGAGACCCGGAAGTGACGTCCCGGTCGTCATAGCGACGGCCGGGACACAGGTGAGTGAGTTGCCGCGGCTGGGCACTGCCGCGGCTCGTAACAGTCTGGCAGTGTTTTTAAAAGTCTCCAGTGACATTCTACTGTGCCATATCTCAGATGCTGTCTGTGGCCCAAAACATTTTGGGACATTTTCGGCATTCATCAACACCATGTAGGAGATTGCAGTAGCTGCAAGAACAATTTATTTTGCCCTGCCACCAATAGAAGCAAGAGGTGGTAACAAGGTGGAATTCCACACTTTATATGCTTGTGAGGATGGAGGAACAGCAAAAAGCCATCCAGCTATGTCTTCTCTTTATTTCCCAGTGTCCCAGATCACAAGAGATGCAATGAGCTCCTAGGGAGTAAGTTGACAGCTCAAGTGGTAACTGACACAACGGCGTCCCCTCCTTCAGTTTCTCAGGCTACTGCTGCTAGGAAATAAGCAGAACGGGGGAAAGCGCACTACGGATATGTATAGTTAAAAGCAGCGGAATATCAGGTTAGTCCAACCTGAGATAGAGCAATTATATAGTAATATTCTGCGCTAAACCTAGATAATGAAATAATGATGATTGTCCTAATGTGGTAAAAATGCCTTTACCAACTGGTAATTAGGTATACAATCATTGGATAACAGGTCATGAAATCATAAACAGAGGTGCAAATGAACATCAAATATACACCATAAGTACATCATACATAAATTAAGGCATAATCAAGTGGTTAGTAGGATGCAATGCTCCACTGATACTAAAGATAGTGGACCAGACAGAGGGTTAATCGATACTTTAACGGAAAAAATCCTGCAGATGTATGGTGTCCAGAAAATGCAAAAGGATCCAAATTGAAAGGGGGAGGAGGAGAAGAAACAACGATACTTGCATATGAAGACAGTCTCAAGTATTCCAGCAGGTTAAAATGTCCAGCGGAGGGGAGAGGAAAAAAAAGAAGAAAGGGGTGATATTACTTGCACTTGAACCAATCCGGGATGTTGCGATGATCCTCAAGATATCTGGTATAATCCGTGTGGGGTCCAGACCGAAGATTGGTGATCCTCGCAAGGATTGTTAAATGCAGGATACACAGGATCCGGAGATCAGGAGAATAGAGAGCTTAGAGAACAGAGTAGTGAGCGGGATGTCGGCGTGCGTGCCAACCGTGGAACGCACGCTTCCTGACTGTCCACGACCGGATGTGCACAAACCGGAAGTGGTGGGTGATAGGCCGACGCATTTCGTCACCTAGGTGACTTTTTCAAGGCAGTGATGTACGTATAGGGGAGGGCGGGTCTTATATACGCTGTACTGGAGTGTTCAGACCTTCTGAGTCACGTGCTTTTTGTGATTAGCGTTCAACATAGTCTGTCCTGTAGCGTTGATAGGTATAGGTTGAATCAAAAACAGAAATAAAAACATTTCAAATGTACATATATACAGAGGACTTGATTGTATGCGGTACTGATATATGCCAGAGTACCGGGATAACATATATATATGGCACACTTGAGTATAGTAACATCGTAGTAATGCTATGGATTTATAAATGCGGAGTGCCGCATAATGTATATACGGAAGGAAGGGGGGGAAAGGGGAGGGGGAAGGTGACTGGTCATAATATTTTGGGTGCGGTATGGGGCATATGTCTCACAAATCCCCAGATGTGGACTTATGTGTATATGCACAGAAATACATCCGTAAACATTGTACACACGTATATAGATACATTTATATATATATATAAAGCAAAAATAGACATCTATGTCCATATATAGATGGATAGCATACAAATGGTAACATGTCTGCGATTTGGAAAGAAAATAATGACTTCAATTGAAGAGATATAGTGTGAAAGAAGTAGTGTACTTTTGCGCTAATCTAATGTATCTTTATTAAAACAGAAGGGACCAAATGTACATTGATGATTGACAATAAATAGCTGGTATCATCACTGTGATGATAGTGAATTACCAGCAGTCGTACGATGGTGTTAGTTCCGTTATAAGTTAGCGTCTGTTCTCTGTCACTGGGTAGGGAGATCAACTCTCCAGATTGCGCACCGTGCTGAACCTGATATTCCCCACCGTTCGCACAATGGGTACTTGTCAGGCCCACACAGTATCGCCTCCGAGTTCGGATGGGATCGGGCATGGACTGTGTGGTATGTCAGCACGGTGCGCATCTGACCTTGCCGTACGTGATGAGTTTCACAGACAGCTACAGATATCGAACTCAATATTAAGTCCTTTGGGGGTCTGGGTATCTAATTCAAAAATCCATCTATGTTCTTCTTTGTTGATATTTTTGGCGAGATTACCACCTCACCAATTCTTGATTCTTGAGATTGCCATAAAGGTAAGCGAGGATGTATCACTGTTGTGTTTTAAATGAAAATGATGTGAAACGCTATGGGTGTGTAGGCTCCGTTTGATGTTCCGTATGTGTTCCGCTAACCTTACTTTTAGCGGTCGGATTGTTCGCCCTACATATTGTAATTTGCATGGACACTGGAGGAGGTAAACTACCTCTTTGGTTTCACAAGTTATGAAGTCTTTAATCTTGTATGCTCGGTCAGTCGTGGTCGATTGGAAGGTGTGGATGGGTTTGGTACTTCTCACACCGCATGTTCTACATGCTATGCATTTTCCACAACTGTAGAAGCCTGACTGTTGTTGTTGTGGGATCAGGGTGGTTTGTATGGGCAGTCTTGGGGGAAAGTGATTTTGTACTAACTTTTTCTTCAAATCAGGGGCTTTACGGAAAATAATGCTTGGTTTCTGTGGGAGAATTGTACGCAATTCAGGATCTTGTTTGAGTATGTTCCAGTGTGAATCTATAATTCTCTGGATTTTGAAAGCTTGATTATTGTAGTTAGTGATGAAAAGTATTTTTTCTTGTTGTGTGGATTTAGTTGGGGAATGTCTTGAATGGAGTAAGGATTCTCTTTCCCTGACTTCAGCTCGCTTGTATGCTGATTCAATGGTATCTATAGGGTAATTTTTCTCGAGAAATTGTTGTTTGAGCTGATGCCCTTGTTCTGCAAAATGATGTGGTTGTGAACAATTCCTCTTGATTCTCGTAAATTGACCATATGGGATATTGTTAAGCCATTGTGGGTGATGATTGCTAGTGGCAAGAATGTAGCTGTTTATGTCAACGGGTTTTTGGAATGTTTTGGTTTCTATGTGGTTATTTTGGATGAAGATCAGTAAATCTAGAAACTCTATTTCGTGGCGACTGTACTTGGTGGTGAATTTGAGATTGAAAGGGTTGGTATTTAGGTCCTGCATGAAGGAGGTGAGTGATGTTTCATCACCTCTACATATGGCAATTATGTCGTCTATGTACCTGTGCCAGAGGACCAGGTTTGCCCCATGTTGGTGGTTGAACCAAATGTATTGTTCCTCCCACCTGCTCATGAACAGATTAGCGGAACTCGGGGCAAACCTGGTCCCCATGGCAGTGCCCCTAGTCTGCAGATAAAAGGTGTTTTGAAACCAAAAGTAGTTGTGGGTGAGTATGAACTGAATACTGTCTAGGATAAATTGAACTTGAAGTGGTTGCATGGTGGGGTCGCTGGAGATAAAATGCTCAATGCTTTGTATTCCCTGGTGGTGAGCAATGACAGTGTAGAGGGAAGTGACGTCACCGGTAATGAGCCAGAGATCATCACCCCACTCCACTTTAGACAAGATGTTTATGATATGTGTCGTGTCTTTAATGTTTGATTGTTGAACTTTAACGTAGGGTTGTAAGAAATGATCAATGTATTGGGATAGGTTGGAGGTGATGGAATTGATACCGGAGATGATAGGTCTACCCGGGGGTTGTGTGACACTTTTATGTATTTTTGGCAAGTAATAAAATACTGGGATGGTTGGGTGTGTGATGGAGATGAAGTTGTGTTCTTTCTTTGTTAGAATTCCTGATTCTAAGCCTACATTGAGCAATTATGCCAATGATTGTTGGAATGAAGTAGTTGGATCTGTCCTTAGTTTGGTGTATGTGGTGGAATCATCTAATATGTCATTAGCTACTTTAATGTAATCTTGCTTGTTAAGCAGCACTATCCCGTCGCCTTTGTCAGCGGGCTTGATAACTATATCGGTATTTTGTTGCAGTTCTTTTAGAGCATTTGTTTTAGGTATAGTGAGGTTGATGCAGTTGGATGCGGTGTTTGTATTCATTTTTTGAATATCATCCATGACCATATGCTCAAATGTTTGTATGAGAGGACATTTGAGAAAAGTGGGGTTGAACTGTGATGATGGTTTTAGAGTGCTGTGTTTGTATGTAGATATAGTTGTCGCGTTCTTAGTCTGTAATGGATGTCTGAGGAAGTATTTCTTTAAAGTAAGTTTACGAGTAAATTTATGTAAATCGAGGTACATTTCGAATGTGTCTGGTTTGTTGGCGGGGGCGAATTTAAGTCCCTTGTGCAACAGAGATGCGTGTGGCGTTTTTAGTTGAAAGTTGCTAAGATTGAAGATACCTTGAAGTAAATCCTCTTTAGAGGGTTTAATTCGATTATTTTTACTTTTTTTGCCGCCTCTTCGGCCTCTATGTCGTTTTGGTGGAGTTTCCTTTTTATCTGTGGAGTTAGTGTAGTCTGTTGGTATGTGGAGGTTAGTGGTGGATCTGGTGTTGTATTTTGGAGGCTGATGTCTAAAAAAGGGACCAGGGTTGGATTAGTATTGGTCAAGTCTATATGGCCAGGTCCTTGGATTGTATTGCTGAAAATGGGGACTTCACTTTGTATGATGTCAGTCAGATTAAGGTCGAGCCAACCTTGCCCAAATGACTCTCTCACTAAATTATCATAGTTGGGGTCATGATCAATTTCATAAATTGAAAATGATGTTGATGATTCATCTTCTGATGAGGATGAAGATGTATTTACTGTAGGTTTAGTTTGTTTGTGTCTCTGGGGGATGTGTTTGGAATGTAGCTTGGTCATATATTGTTGGTAAGTTAGATTTAGCCATTTGTATGCAGGAATACTTTAATGTGTTTTTAGGCTGTTGCGGCTGTATACTTCCTTGTGTATCTGATGCGCGTGACTGGGGGATTTTTTAGTACTTTTATCTTGTGACCTCGTTGTGATCTGTTGTGGACATTGTTTGGATTTTTTGTGTGCAGGACCTTTGATCCCAAATTTGTCTCGTAGAAGTTTCCTCTTCTTAATTTGTATAAGTGCGTTTTCTTTTTTATTTAGCCTGGTTTTTATTAAGCCTTCTAAAGTGGCATATTCTTGTTGGGTTTTAAATGGGTGGAGTACAGTCTCTAAGTCAGTGATATTTGACTCTAGTTGGTTGAGTTCGCTGTTCCTAACTTCTACAATTAATTCAATAAGGCTCCTGGAACATGTGTCTAAGATGTCTTGCCATTTTGCCAGAAATTATAAATCTTGTAGGTGGTGAGTGGAGCTCTTTTTGATGTGTAGGCCTTTAGGGATCAAGTTTTCTTGTTGGTACCAGAGAAGTGTTTGTTTATCCCACCATATTTTATTTTCTTTTTCTAATAATTTTTCAAGTTGTAGAAAGTGTTGGCAGAATGTACCTCCATTGTCGCCAAGATCTATGGTATTATGTATATTGAAAAAGGATTCTGCGGCCCTAGCTGGTCTAGTGTTTCTGAATTCAGCAATACCCATGGGTGGTGTAGTATGTGTTTGAATCCGTGTGCAGCTAACCTAGGACTAATTAGTAACAGATAATAAGCAGAACGGGGGAAAGCGCACTACGGATATGTATAGGTAAAAGCAGCGGAATATCAGGTTAGTCCAACCTGAGATAGAGCAATTATATAGTAATATTCTGCGCTAAACCTAGATAATGAAATAATAATGATTGTCCTAATGTGGTAAAAATGCCTTTATCAACTGGTAATTAGGTATGCAATCAGTGGATAACAGGTCATGAAATCATAAACAGAGGTGCAAATGAACATCAAATATACACCATAAGTACATCATACATAAATTGAGGCATAATCAAGTGGTTAGTAGGATGCAATGCTCCACTGATACTAAAGATAGTGGAACAGACAGAGGGTTAATCGATACTTTAACGGAAAAAACCTGCAGATGTATGGTGTCCAGAAAATGCAAAAGGATCCAAATTGAAAGGGGGAGGAGGAGAAGAAACAACGATACTTGCATATGAAGACAGTCTCAAGTATTCCAGCAGGTTAAAATGTCCAGCGGAGGGGAGAGGAAAAAAAAGAAGAAAGGGGTGATATAACTTGCGCTTGAACCAATCCGGGATGTAGCGATGATCCTCAAGATATCTGGTATAATCCGTGTGGGGTCCAGACCGAAGATGGGAGGATTGTTAAATGCAGGATACACAGGATCCGGAGATCAGGAGAATAGAGAGCTTAGAGAACAGAGTAGTGAGCGGGATGTCGGCGTGCGTGCCAACCGTGGAACGCACGCTTCCTGACTGTCCACGACCGGATGTGCACAAACCGGAAGTGGTGGGTGATAGGCCGACGCGTTTCGTCACCTAGGTGACTTTTTCAAGGCAGTGATGTACGTATAGGGGAGGGCGGGTCTTATATACGCTGTACTGGAGTGTTCAGACCTTCTGAGTCACGTGCTTTTTGTGATTAGCGTTCAACATAGTCTGTCCTGTAGCGTTGATAGGTATAGGTTGAATCAAAAACAGAAATAAAAACATTTCAAATGTACATATATACAGAGGACTTGATTGTATGCGGTACTGATATATGCCAGAGTACCGGGATAACATATATATATGGCACACTTGAGTATAGTAACATCGTAGTAATGCTATGGATTTATAAATGCGGAGTGCCGCATAATGTATATACGGAAGGAAGGGGGGGAAAGGGGAGGGGGAAGGTGACTGGTCATAATATTTTGGGTGCGGTATGGGGCATATGTCTCACAAATCTCCAGATGTGGACTTATGTGTATATGCACAGAGATACATCCGTAAACATTGTACACACGTATATAGATACATTTATATATATATATAAAGCAAAAATAGACATCTATGTCCATATATAGATGGATAGCATACAAATGGTAACATGTCTGCGATTTGGAAAGAAAATAATGACTTCAATTGAAGAGATATAGTGTGAAAGAAGTAGTGTACTTTTGCGCTAATCTAATGTATCTTTATTAAAACAGAAGGGACCAAATGTACATTGATGATTGACAATAAATAGCTGGTATCATCACTGTGATGATAGTGAATTACCAGCAGTCGTACGATGGTGTTAGTTCCGTTATAAGTTAGCGTCTGTTCTCTGTCACTGGGTAGGGAGATCAACTCTCCAGATTGCGCACCGTGCTGAACCTGATATTCCCCACCGTTCACACAATGGGTACTTGTCAGGCCCACACAGTATCGCCTCTGAGTTAGGATGGGATCGGGCATGGACTGTGTGGTATGTCAGCACGGTGCGCATCTGACCTTGCCGTACGTGATGAGTTTCACAGACAGCTACAGATATCGAACTCAATATTAAGTCCTTTGGGGGTCTGGGTATCTAATTCAAAAATCCATCTATGTTCTTCTTTGTTGATATTTTTGGCGAGATTACCACCTCGCCACTGCTGCTAGGAAATAACTAAGCTTTTCTAAGAGACCCAAGGATGATGAGGATGATTCAGCAGAACATTTTGACATTTGGTCTGGTCTAAATGAATTGCCCAAAAATTGTGACAGCTCTTTCATAAAATGAACTACAAATTCCACGAGGAAGGTCTTTACTGGCATTTAGATCAAAGTACAGATACTTCTGTAATAGTGGATTCAAGCCGGGATTAATTAGTATTGAGTGATGATGATGTACACACTGATGAGGGTGAGGATGATGACAATGTAGATTGCTAGTGCTAGGATCTAGCCGAGAGAAGGAAGTTAACTGATGCTGGAATGCTTATTATTATTTGAGTAAAATGTTGGCAATATATCACCTTTCACCTTTAGTAAAGAAGCGTTTTTTTCTTTAAAAGTTAAAAGCTTATTTTTTACAATTTTGTTTTTGACATTTGTTATAGAGACTTCTGTAAAGGTGGTTTCCTGGGGGGTTGAATTAATATTGTGTTAGGATGATGTACACACTGTTACCTTTGCTTTCTTAAGTCCATTGTTACCTTGTTTTGTGGGGTGCCCAAACAAACCAAGCACTTCAGCCACAAAAGTGTGGCTGAAGTGCTTGGTTTGTTATAGTGTGCATGTCGTTTTTAACTTCCATTATAAGAGTGGGTGGGAGGGTCCCAAGGACAATTCCATCTTGCACTTTTCCTTTCAGCTACCGCTGTGTGCCAATGTTACCTACATGTGCTATAAGTGCTGAAGTTTGTTTTCAATCATCCTTTCAATTGCTGCTCTCTCGTACATGTGAAATCATACTTTGTTTTTCACTGGGTTCAGCATCTCCCATCCGCCGGGGCACTCCAGATTGGTCTTGATCTGATTAATGCACGCATCCCGGGGGGTCAGTGGTCGTCGCCATGCATTAGCTGTAGAATTATCACAGTTATCCAAGTAATAGGTGGAGTGATCAAAAGAACCATAACTGATTTAATGAGCCTTTCACAATTTCACTGTACCGGCCGTGTGCTCTGAGAGACAATGATTCGTCTTCATCTTCCAAATCTTCGTCTGTAGGGGTCGGTGACACACCCATTTGTTTTCTCAGGTGTTTTAACTGTTCTTTTACCTGGAAATATTTATCATCCTGCCTCAGGGCCTTCTCTGTACTATTCTTCTGAAGCGCAGTGTATCTCTCGTGTACAAGCTCTCTTAAATCCGGGATCTCATCCGGTGGGTCACGTTTTAACTTAAGTACGGTCTCCTCAACTGTGTCTATATATTGGTTTAAATCTCTGTTCAATGCAGCGTATGGCAAGATGACGGTTTCCATGCTGCCCATATGGCAGTTCTTCAGGGATGAGAAGGAGGTATCCAGAGAGGAGATGGAGATTAAAGAGCAGACATGGTTTAATAGTGTAGAGTTCATTGACAGCACTGTTAGGCTTAAGGCAGCTAAGCTTTTGTGGGGGCCCAAACAAGCCAAGCACTTCAGTCACAAAAGTGGCACTCCTTGTCGCCGGAGTGCTTGCTTTGTCAAAATGTACATTTCCTTTTCAATATCTTACATATTCCAAGGACAATTCCATATTGTACCACTTTTCTTTTCTGTCACTGCTGTGTGGCAATGTTTCCTAGATGTGCTATGAACTGCCGTGTGTTTGTGTCGTTGCCCTGTCGCTTAGCATCCAGCCAGGTTGCTGCAGTCTTTGTCCGAAAGTGGATGAAAATATTATTGTGACCTGTGAAATGGTCAAAATTAACTGTAAATGACTGGAAGTTAGTGTTATTGAGGTTAATAATAATGTAGAAATAAAATAAGAGCAACATTATCTGAATTTAGCATATTTTAACAATTTTTCTAAAAAATACAGATCCAAAACCAAAACACATATGGGTGGTTTTGCCAAAACCATAGCCAAAATCAAAACACGAATTTAATCCAGATCCAAAACCACAACATGGGGGTCAGTGAACATCTCTAAAAAAAACTATTGATTATCTTTTTCAACAATGTTGATATAAAAAGAGCAGTTATTACATTTTATTGCAGTTATTGAGCTGTTGTACCCAGGTGGACAGGAGCAGAAAAGGACTCCCGGCACTACGCTGGTGTGAGTTTCCCAGCAGCAGTAAATCAAAATGCTTACTATGTACATATAAGTTATAATATAATAAATAATTAAGCCCTGTTATAAGCCCTCATCTGCATTACAGTAGAGACTCCTTTACTAATGTGATACCCAGAAAACCGCAGGGCATTAGAACCCTGTGGGACAGGACTTTGTCACAGCATGATACAGGAGATTCACTAGGACGTAGGGAAATCCAAGGTTGCTGTAAAGTTCCAGAGTTTGGTGACAGAGACTGTTGAGAGGAGGAGCCTCAGAGTGAGTCAAGACTGAGGAGTCATTTTGTGAAAAGAGAGGTTTTTCTGCTATGCTGTTGTGAGAAAAAGTGAGAGATTGCTACAGAGGGCTGATGAACCCTGTATTTGGAAAGACTTGACAATAAGAGCTGATACCAGTAAATCAGACTGGAGCTGACAACTATCTACACAACAGGAAACAGGTCTGTGTAATCAAACTGACTGTGTATTCTCATTCACTATACAGTATATCCTACATTTTGAAAGCTGTGAGCCAGATTTACAGAGACATTTGCTTAACAAGTAGAGTACCTCACCCAACCTTCCAGTACATACCTGAGACAATAACTGCTATTTTTGATGGCTGAACTGAAGTTAGAAAACTGCCATTATAATTGTGTGCCTCCATTATAATAAAAGTGCCTCCTGTCCAGTTCTAACTTGCAAATTTACAAAAGTCTGGCTAGTGAAAACATCTATGCTAATTCATTCTGCTGAGGATGGACTTCATTAAAGGGCACTCATAGGGTGTAATTCAATTGGCCACCACACTTGTGAAAGAAACGTGGCCTGCACATTATCGTTGTAACTCACCGGAGTGTGAGTGCCTCCACTCTGGTATGTGGTTCTCCATCTTTCCCGCTCACACCTGTGTGGAACCGCGGCCGTCCGCCATCCTGTCGCACTGGATATGCGCAGGTCCCTTTAACAACTACACCTGACCACTAATGTGATTGATGGATCATTAACCCTCCCTACTTAAGGCACCTGCAGCCTTAGATAGTTGCCTGATCTTGAAGTCTCACTCCCAGTGAACTTCTATAGGTGTGTGCAGTTTCCAAACTGCTTCCAGCTCTACTCCTGTGTGCAGTTTCCAAACTGCTTCCAGCTCTACTCCTGAGTGCAGTTTCAAAACTGCTTCCAGCTCTACTCCTGTGTGCAGTTTCCAAACTGCTTCCAGCTCTACTCATGTGTACAGTTTCCAAACTGCTTCCAGCTCTACTCGTGCTTCAGCTTCCACGCTGCTCCCTGCTCAACTCAGTGGCGGTTCCCATACCGCTACAACGCTTCACTTCTCAGCTGATTCCGGATCTACACAACTGGGTATGCTCTACTGACTATTGACTATTGCCTATTGCTCGCATACCAGTTGTATCCATTGTTGTTTGCTGCACAGGGTACAAGTACCCATATAGACTGTGTTACTGCATTGCTTCATTTAGGACAAGCTTTCACTCAAGCTACGATATCTCCTCACGCTACTACTTAGCGTTATTGTGCATATCTGCTGTGACCAGCTTCTCCTCACTGCAAGGCATCTACTCCATACAGATTATTCATTGTGCCTTCCATCTCTGCCTCACAAGACATTGCTCTACTCGCGCTGTTTCCATACAGCCACAGTTTGCCTTTCAACTTCACACTCCTGCACCTGGACAAGTCCTCATTCCTTCTCACAGCAGTGGTACAACTTGCTGCACGCAGACACTGACTTCCCTGCTACATACCCGCACCTGGACAAGTCCTCCTATCACAGCGGTGGTACAACTTGCTATACGCAGACCACTGACTCTCCTATTACCTACCTACACCTGGACCAGACTCCTCACCATAGCGGTGGTATAACTTGCTGAACGCAGACCACCGACTACCCTGCTACCTACTTGCACCAGTACTATTCTTCCCATCACTACAGTAGTACAACTTGCTGTACGCAGACCACTGACTCCTCCTCTACCTACCATCACCTATCCACGTCCACTCCTCGTGTCTACATTATCTTCAGCCTCCAGTTTACTGCTCCAAGTCGCTGACTTTCCTCTAACCATAGCTGCAAGTCGCTGACTTCCTCAGACTATCTCTACTTTCCTGCTGTTGTGTGGCTCCAATTATTCACCTGCCTGCTTTGAGGTGCGTGCTATAACCCCGCCTCTCTAGCAGAGTTCCATCTGGTGAAACTCGGGTAAGCAACTCCTAGTGCCCGTGACAGTCGTGAACATAGGGAACTTACAGTTATTTATAAGGGATGAATCATAACTGCAGTGTAACTATGTTATATCAAATGAATTCATTGATAAGTTCAGCTACAAAAGTGTAAAATGTGAAGACAGAAAGTCTGATGTAAATGTATTTGATGGCTTTGTACATTCCAGTGTGAGAAGATAGGAGTGTCACCTGTGGCAACTTCAAAGAGCTCTTGTTGTGAGATATATCCTGACACAAGTTAGTTTTTGGACTACTGAATCGACTTTGTGGGGCCGGTCACAGCTGGACAACCTTGCAGCCCAAGGCAGCATTTTGAAGGGTATACAGGTATATAGAAATATAAGCTTCCAAGGAAAATGCCTTCATGGTTCATGTTTTGGGAAATCCGTGTGTACTCCATACTGAGGAGCAGAAATCACACCAGGGTTGTGAATGACAGGTACAGGGGTATCTGGGAACAGCTAAAATCACATATCTTTGGAAAAGGTATGTCACAGTATAAAAATTTCATCATGTTTGGTATCAAAAGCTGGACAGAGCCATAGGGGATTTATTAATGATAAAATGGGATCTGTATGACGCTCCACAGAAAAGTTAGATCACATAGTAGAATTGGTTAGTAAATCAGGCAAAATGCAAATGGTGATTGCAAAAAGGTGTCACAGGCCACAACTCCTTGGGAGAATCAATTCACATTGATAAGCTGTCCATCTTCTTAACCAATTTCCCATGGCACAGATTATGCAACTCAAGTAAGTGCTATTCTGAATGTAACCCCTTTTATTTTAAACTGTTTGCTTGTTATGTCAATCTAATAATTGTTTATTTATTATTTTTATTATCTGTATGCCCTGTACTTTTGTATATTAAATCTATAATTTAATATGTTGCGTCCTTGATACTCTAATGAATACCTTAGCCTGTTAAGAAGAAAATATCTCAGCCAAGTTAATTCTTTGAATACCAGTGTGTGATTTGTTGATACATTTGATTAACAAGCTGTGTGTGCTTACATTTACATGTGTGTAACAATCTGGAGGTGTGAAGACTTAACCCTTTGCTTGCTGATGTGGGTCTTGCTAGTCTGTGAGCAGCTTGAAGCCTTGTGTGCTAGTGTGGGACAGTATATTGGGGTCCAATTGCCCATATTCAATAGGTGGTGGCAAACCTGAAATGTGTGAGCGCTGTTTGGGGCGATTTAGTAGGTCGATAACCTATGTGACAGGTAAAGAGAGACTGCGGGCTGGAAGCATGTGATCTCATACAGCAAATCACCCAAAAGTCACGGCAGCTGGGAGCATGTTCGTGACACGCACTATTACCATATATACGGTAACAGTGCACATTATTACCGTTAGTACGGTAATCTTTAACACAGATTTTAACTAACGGCTCAGGGTGCCGTGGGCAGAAATCTGGGTTAAAATTACCGTAATACTATTAATGTTGCGTTATTGCTGGCCAAATAGAATTCCCCCACTTGATTGCGATATCATTTACTTGTGGTATATTATTTGAAATGAATGTTCTTTATGATATTAGAGACTAAAACTGTCCCTTTATTCTTAGACTGTTTATGTGATGATTATAAAAAAGTACTCAGAGTACTGTGAAGCATAGTTATAGAAGGATTAACATATAGGAATATAGGAATATTATTATTGCTTTGTTATCTGAATTAAGGCCCGACAGTGTTGTCCAAAGTAATGGGCAAGTTAAATGCACTATAAGGTACCATGACTGATTAGCTAAGACCTGTAAATACTGTATTTAGATTTTGCTTACTGCTAATTATTCTTTGCTAAGAAATATTTTAGTGACGCATTACTTCTGTAAAATAAATCTGCCGTCACTTCACACATTCAGTGTTTTATTTGTATTGGGACCCCAAAATGGCCATGATGATTAAAAACTCAGGACTTAAAAATAGCATATTTATGCCATTATGCTGAGCCGTACACATTTTAGAATCAGTGCAGGTTGGCACCAATAACACATGCACCCAGTTTAGGGCATGCACTCATCACAGACACTTACGTACCAATTGCATCCATACTTTTAGCCAATTTTGTTTATGTTCCAACCTGTACAGGTGCATGGTAGCAGAAAAGTGTTCCCAACACTATGCCTCTACTACCAACCATTGCTTAATGGAAGGGTAATAAATATTACCTGGTGCACATTCCTATAGGAACCATTATAATATCCTGCTCATCACCAGGTCAGTAAGAAGCATGCTGCAAAGATATTTTCCTGCTGTATTGCTGTACATTGCAGGGTGTAAATGCACTGCTCATCAAATGGCTATCAGGTGTTTGGTAGCCTAGAGTACCTTGTGACAAGATGTAATACCAGTATTTAACAACCTTAAGTAATAGGGCATCTTAAATTCAGAAAATGAAGCCATTTCAGGAAATGTAAGTGTGCTTTATATGAATTAATATATTAGTTTAGTAGATGTCAAAAGCATGGAATTGGAAAATAACGGTTGTCATATAAATTGTCTGTGCCTCCACTATCATTAAGTATAGAGTTTTCCATATATAAGGTATAGTGCCATAACTACAGCAATTAAAAATAATATGCATGATAATAGGTTTATGGGTTTTATATTAGGTTTGTGGCTAGTAGAATTAATTATTGTTGCCCCTAAGCATATGTCACTCCCATTGACAAGCTTGACTGTAGACACTTTGGGCCTCATATAGATTTAGACGCAAACATTTCAGTCGAATGTAAATATAAAAATATAGTAAAAAAAATTATGCTTGTACGTATATATTTTGAGTTGCACAATATCTTAAAATACGTACAGCTTAATTCAGTGTACAGATACGTCAATTGCAAAGATGTGGTCGTCAACACTGAAAATGATAACATGCCTAAGAATCATGCAAAATTATTCATTGCAAAAGGCGTACTTTAAGGATATGTGAGAGTAAAAATTGAATGCATTTCTAAGGGCCATGGTTGACTTGCGTCTCCAGGCCTTTACTGTACTCCCCTGATATTCCTCATCAAGCACAAAGGGTTGGAATTCTAAGGTACACTCAACATTAAATACAGCCGATTTTTGTTACACATGTACAGTACAGTTGTTTGTATTTTTTCATCCGTCTCTAAACTAGGCACTATACAATTAATTTACAGCTAAAAAATGTATATGTTTTAGTTTTAAATGAAATTGCTCCCAAATGGCCACAGGACATTTAAGTTGGCCTGAAGGCTCTTTGACTCTATTCCAACTGATATTTATTGAGTATGGTAATATTGTCTGTGACAGCTCAAGGGTACACTGAAGCGGTAGGAACTAAATAATTAAGTCTTAAATATATAGAGCTAAATATTCAAATGTTCTTCCCCTGCAGGGCTTTGTAGATAAGGAAAAGAAATAAATCTGCGCTCAGTCAATTCCAATATATACAAAACAAATACAATTTAGTGCTTTTTCTTACCATTGCAAATATGTACACTTGATGCTGGGATGCAAGCTTAAATGTTTTGGTCCAAGTATGAAATAATACCTCAAGCTTTTATTTTGCTAGATACACACATATTTGCAGTGGTAAGGATAAGCGCTGACAACTGTGTTTTCAGTTTGCAGATAAAAGTTATATGTCTGTGTATTCGAGGTATCAGGACTTATAACAAAATTTTACTGTATTACCGTAAATATTAGATATGAGTTAAGTGACTTCTCAAAACTTTGATATTCCTGTGACTATCAGTCAGTCTCAGACAGTGAAGTAATAACATTTGTGTATTTCACACTGAACACAATTTAGAAACCCTTAAACTTGTTACTATCTAAAACACGCATTGCATAACACCACTAACACAGCTCACTGAAGGGACAAACTTTTGCTTAAACTCTGTCTGCACATGGAAACAAGTCCTCACATAGGGAAGGGTTAGAAGAGAAGATGCTGGGAAATCCTTACTTTTCTTACTGATGTACTACCATGCTGCACTAAATAGAATAACAGGTGGCATGATATGACAGAGATGAGCATACAGAGGAATAGTTGTATAGATCTGGAAATCCTAGACAACCTAAAGCATTTTATAAAAAGAATGGAATACAAAAAATCCTGGCGCAATGGAATATGAAACTTCAATAGGGAGAATAAGTCAATCAGTGCCTACAGCTGTATAGACCTGTGGGGTCTCAATAAACAACCAAGTAAAAAAAACTAAAAACAGCGCTGGAAACTGAAAACACTGAACGCCCAATAATAAATCCGTGAGGTTGTATATATATTCTATGAATTTATTAATGCAGTAAAACATTGGTTATAAATCATAAAAGCAAACACACATCAATGTGGATATGGATATAAAACATACTTAGTGCACTAACAGGATGTATCAAGCCAAAACAGCAAACACAGATTAATATTGACAGACGGTAAAGATAAAAATCTATATGTTGTCAGTATGTCTAGTTTGACATTATATATTGAACCAAGTGATCTGTGATGATGTAATAGATCTGCAAGTTCCGATCTGTCTCTTGTAAGTGAATGATATAAAGCAGTGCCTCCAATCACTCATCTAAGAATTAGGGATGTGCACCGGCGACTTTTGAGGTCTCGTGTTTTGTGTTTTGGATCCGGATTTTCGTTATTTTTGAGGTTCGGATTTGTCTCGCAAAACACTTGACGAAAGGTCTCGGTTCGGATTTAAGGTATTGGATTCGGATTTTTTTTGAAAAAAACATAAAAAGTTTAAAAATCAAGTTTTTGGGCTTATTTTCACTCCTAGGCTATTATTAACCTCAATAACATTCAATAACAAGCATTTCCACTAATTTACAGTGTATTCTGAACACCTCACAATATAGTTATTAGTCCAAAACGTTGCAACAAGGTATCTTTCTGGACTGCGTAGAGGAGTGGGTCACCACAATATATATTAAAAACCCTGAACTTTTATGAATCGCACCAATAAATGTACTTGGACTGCGTAGAGGAGTGGGTCACCACAATATCTTAAAAACCCTGAACTTTTATGATTCGCACCAATAATTGTACCTGGACTGCGTAGAGGAGTGGGTCACCACAATATCTTAAAAACCCTGAACTTTTATGATTCGCACCAATAATTGTACCTGGACTGCGTAGAGGAGTGGGTCACCACAATATCTTAAAAACCCTGAACTTTTATGATTCGCACCAATAATTGTACCTGGACTGCGTAGAGGAGTGGGTCACCACAATATCTTAAAAACCCTGAACTTTTATGATTCGCACCAATAATTGTACCTGGACTGCGTAGAGGAGTGGGTCACCACAATATCTTAAAAACCCTGAACTTTTATGATTCGCACCAATAATTGTACCTGGACTGCGTAGAGGAGTGGGTCACCACAATATCTTAAAAACCCTGAACTTTTATGATTCGCACCAATAATTGTACCTGGACTGCGTAGAGGAGTGGGTCACCACAATATCTTAAAAACCCTGAACTTTTATGATTCGCACCAATAATTGTACCTGGACTGCGTAGAGGAGTGGGTCACCACAATATCTTAAAAACCCTGAACTTTTATGATTCGCACCAATAATTGTACCTGGACTGCGTAGAGGAGTGGGTCACCACAATATCTTAAAAACCCTGAACTTTTATGATTCGCACCAATAAATGTACCTGGACTGCGTAGAGGAGTGGGTCACCACAAGATATATTAAAAACCCTGAACTTTTATGATTCGCACCAATAAATGTACCTGGACTGCGTAGAGGAGTGGGTCACCACAATATCTATTAAAAACCCTGAACTTTTATGAATCGCACCAATAAATGTACCTGGACTGCGTATAGGAGTGGGTCACCACAAGATATCTTAAAAACCCTGAACTTTTATGAATCGCACCAATAAATGTACCTGGACTGCGTAGAGGAGTGGGTCACCACAATATATATTAAAAACCCTGAACTTTTATGATTCGCACCAATAAATGTATCTGGACTGCGTAGAGGAGTGAGCACTGGGCACCACAATAAAATATATAAAAAACCTTCAACAGATCTGCATTACACTACACATACGGCTGCTCCTCCATCCTATCATATACATGTTGGAGTTTTAGCGTGTGACAACCTCTTGTTTTTGATAATGTCAGTGCATTTGGAATATTTTTCAATTTGCCCCACACCACTGAATGTACTTTATCTATGATACGCAATACGCATCTATCTATCTTGACTGCGTAGTGTGGTGGCCCCGGTACACAATTTGGTACCGAGGCCACAATATAATTAAAAAACCCTCCACGTGTCGGAATTCCACCAAACAAGTATCTGGACTGCATAGTGGGGTGGCCCCGGTACCCAATTTGATACCGGGGCCACAATACCTCCTCCAAACATGCTACAGACAATTCGTCATTGAGAGACCCCAGACAGACAGGGTCGAAGTGTTATTGTTTGACTTTGTAAACCCAAAAAAATGTCCCTGTTGCACATAGTCGTGCAATGAAGACTGACTTTTTCATTTAAAGGCACGATCTTTAAAGTGTAGTGTTTGTAAGTCTAAGTCATATTATACTTTTGGTAAAATTGGTTTATTTTGTTCCTCTTTATGGTAATTAATTAGTAATAGAATTAAAGTAGGAAATAGAATTAAATAGAATTAAAGTAGGAAATAGAGTGGTATAGAGTTGTAGTGTGGTATAGATAGAGTGGTCCACACAATATAATAATAAAACCCTCAACTGGTCTGAATTCCACCAAACAAGTATCTTGACTGCGTAGTGTGGTGGCCCCGGTACACAATTTGGTACCGGGGCCACAATACCTCCTCCAAACATGCTACAGACAATTCGTCATTGAGAGACCCCAGACAGACAGGGTCGAAGTGTTATTGTTTGACTTTGTAAACCCAAAAAAATGTCCCTGTTGCACATAGTCGTGCAATGAAGACTGACTTTTTCATTTAAAGGCACGATCTTTAAAGTGTAGTGTTTGTAAGCCTAAGTCATATTATACTTTTGGTAAAATTGGTTTATTTTGTTCCTCTTTATGGTAATTAATTAGTAATAGAATTAAAGTAGGAAATAGAATTAAATAGAATTAAAGTAGGAAATAGAGTGGTATAGAGTTGTAGTGTGGTATAGATAGAGTGGTCCACACAATATAATAATAAAACCCTCAACTGGTCTGAATTCCACCAAACAAGTATCTTGACTGCGTAGTGTGGTGGCCCCGGTACACAATTTGGTACCGGGGCCACAATACTTCCTCCAAACATGCTACAGACAATTCGTCATTGAGAGACCCCAGACAGACAGGGTCGAAGTGTTATTGTTTGACTTTGTAAACCCAAAAAAATGTCCCTGTTGCACTTGCACATAGTCGTGCAATGAAGACTGACTTTTTCATTTAAAGGCACGATCTTTAAAGTGTCAGAAAGAGAGAGAAGACACAGGAGAGGAGAGTTGTAGCTGGGGACCTGGGGTGGAAGCTCCCAGGCTCCCCCAGCATTGCCTGGAAGTCTGAGCGTGGTGACTGAGCCAGGGCAAGGAATGTGTGCCCTGGATGAGGGGGAGAACTCCATGCCACTATAGTGAACCCAAGAGAGAGGGGGACACTGCACATGGAAGAGGCCCTGGAGTGAGGGCTGCTACAAGAGGCATGGTAGCTGTAGTGTCAGATCCTGAGGCTGAGAGTACACAGAGTGACGTGTCAGAGCACAGGAGACATTATCCCCGCAGAGGAGGGATGAGCTGCAGTTGAGAGGTATGTTGTTGAAATAGGACATGCACACTTTAACAAACCAATCATTTCAGCGACAGGGCCTACCAAACAACTTTGACTGAAATGATTGGTTTGTTTGGGCCCCCACACCAAAAAAGCTATTCATCTCTCCCTGTACAGACTAAACAGGCTCTACTGAGGCAAGATGTCGTCCTCATCCTCAACCTCTGATTCCTCTCCCCCTACAGTGTGTACTTCCTCCTCATCACACATTATCAATTCGTCCCCGCTGGACTCCACAACCACAGGTCCCTCTGTAGTATCTGGAGGGCAGTGCTGTACTTCATTGAGGAATTGATTATTCATTTTTATAAACATCATTTTTTCAACGTTGTGAGGAAGCAACCTCCTTCGCCGCTCACTGACCAGGTTCCCCGCTGCACTAAAAACTCTTTCCGAGTACACACTGGAGGGGGGACAACTCAGGTAAAATAGAGCCAGTTTGTACAGGGGCTTCCAAACTGCCTTTTTTTCCTGCCAGTAACAATATGGACTGTCTGACATGTCTACTTGGATGGTGTCAGCAAAGTAATCATCCACAATTTTTTCTATTGTCACAGCATCCAATGCAGCGAGAGTAGACATGTCTGCAATGGTTGGCAGGTCCTTCAGTCCGGACCAGATGTTATCAGCATCCCCGCCAGTGCCTCTTTTGGGAAAACTGAGCTTTGTCCTCGCAGCCATAGATGTGGAAGAAAATGAGGGTGGAGCTGTTGGCATGTCACGGTCCTCTTCAGAGGACAATCTCCTGACCAGCAGGTCTTTGCACCGCTGTAGATTTGTGTCCGCCGGAAACAGAGACACAACATACGCTTTAAACCGAGGATCGAGCACGGTGGCCAGAATGTATTCCTCTGACTTTAAAAGAGTGACCACCCTCGGATCCTGGCAAAGCGTACGAAGGGCTACATCCACAAGAGCTACATGCTTGCTGTAATCGCAATGGCTTACCAGCTCCTCCCTCACTTTCTCCAGCTGCTTCTGCAACAGCCTAATCAGGGGAATGACCTGACTCAAGCTGGCAGTGTCGGAACTGACTTCTCGTGTGGCAAGTTCAAATGGCTGCAGAACCTTGCACAACACGGAAATCAGTCTCCACTGCGCTTGACTCAGGCGCATCCCCACTCCTTTGCCTATGTCGTAGGTGGCTGTGTAGGCCTGAATGGCCTTTTGCTGCTCCTCCATCCTCTGCAGCATATAGAGGGTGGAGTTCCAGCGCGTCATAACCTCTTGTTTGAGGTGATGGCAGGGCAGGTTCAAGCTTTTTTGATGTGCCTCTAGTCTGCGGTAGGCACTGGCTGAATGCCGAAAGTGTCCAGCAATTTTGCGGGCCACCGCAAGCATCTCCTGCACACCCCTGTCACTCTTGAGGTAATGCTGCACCACCAAATTAATGGTGTGGGCAAAACATGGGACGTGCTGGAAATTGCCCATATTTAATGCCCGCACAATGTTACTGGCATTGTCTGACACCACAAATCCCCATGAGAGTCTAAGTGGGGTAAGCCACTGGGAGATAATTTCCCTCATTTTCTCTAATATGTTGTCAGCGTTGTGCCTCTTATTAAAGCCTGTAATGCACAATGTTGCCTGCCTTTGCATGAGCAGCCATTTTGTAGATGCTGCTACTGATGCAGCTGTTGCTGTTGCTGCGGAAGGGGATGCATCTACCCAGTGGGCTGTCACAGTCATATAGTCCTTCGTTTGCCCAGAACCACTTGTCCACATGTCCGTGGTTAAGTGGACAGTGGGTACAACCGCATTTTTAAGAGCACTGAGGACACTTGATCGTACTTCTCTGTACATTTTTGGTATCGCCTGCCTAGTGAAGTGGAATCTCGAGGGGATTTGGTACCGGGGACACAATACCTCCATCAACCCTCTAAATCCCACTCCACTGATGGCGGACACCGGGCGCACGTCTAACACCAACATTGCAGTTACAGCCGCAGTTATACGCTTTGCAATAGGGTGACTACTATCGTATTTGGTGGTCATGGCAAACGACTGTTGGACGGTCAATTGTTTGGTGAAAGACTTAGCGGTCTTACGACTTCCCCTCTGGGAAGATGACCGACTAACAGCAGCAACAGCAGCAGTGGCAGTAGTAGGCGTACCGCTGCAGGATTCCTCGGATGAATCCCGTATTGAGGAGGACTCAGTCTGGCTGCTGACTTGGGCTGCAGGACTGAATCTGATGGAGATTGTGGAGGAAGTTGACGAGGAGGGTGTTGCTGGTGTGTATCCAACTGGACCACGGGATTTAGGTGTCCCTGTACCGATGAGGGTCCTAGCCCCAGTTCCTGAACTAACCACTGAACTATGAAGGTTATTCAGGTGACGTATAAGGGAGGATGTTCCTAGGTGGGCAAGATCCTTACCCCTGCTTATTTGAGCTTTACATAAGCTACATATTGCCATACATTGGTTGTCTGGATTTGGATAAAAATAACTCCAGACCGAAGAGGTGCATTTTTTGGTCTTCTGACCAGGCATGACGATGGGCTTTTTCATCCCATGGACATCAGCTGTTTCCCCCCCTGGTGCCTCATTTACAATAACCACATCACCATCCTCATCATCAAGTTCCTCCACAGCGCCAGCTACATCATCAATAGCCTCCTCCCGAGCCACCTCTTCCCGTACAGTGATGGGAAGGTCAGGCTTGACAACCACCAACACCCTTGGACTCGCCTTGGGGATTTGTGATAATTTCTCTTTAGAAGGCAGAGTTGTTTGCTGTTTTGTTGCTGACAGCATAACTCTCTTCAATTTTTTGTAGGGGGGGGGGAGGAGGAGGAGGGCTAAGATCCGTGGGTGAAGCTGAACCACTAGTCATGAACACGGGCCAGGGCCTAAGCCGTTCCTTGCCACTCCGTGTCGTAAATGGCATATTGGCAACTTTACGTTTCTCCTCAGATGATTTTAAGTTTCTCTTTTTGCTACTTTTTCTTAACTTGGGCTTTTTGGATTTTACATGCCCGGTACTACGAGATTGGGCATCGGGCTTGGAAGACGACGTTGATGGCATTTCATCATCTATGTCATGACTAGTGGCAGCAGCTTCAGCATTAGGAGGAAGTGGGTCTTGATCTTTCCCTACTTTATCCTCCAAATTTTTGGTCTCCATTATATGTAGCACAAGATACTGCAGAATGTGTGAACTTGGTAATATTGCAGTACCAATGGACTTATACTGCTGGATTGGTTTTGCAAATTTGGTTATAATTATTATTTTTTATTTTTTTTTTACATTTTTTATTTTTTTTTACTTTTTTCTTATTTTTAAAAAACTTGGGAATAGTGGGGAAATAACTATGCCCTTAGAAGCACAGAGCACAGGACACAGCACCACTGGACTGAACAGGACACGGCACAGGACCCAGCAGCACTACGGAACTCAGCAGGACAGAGCACAGGACACAGCACCACTGGACTGATACTGCAGAATGTGTGAACTTGGTAATATTGCAGTACCAATGGACTTATAATGCTGGATTGGTTTTGCAAATTTGGTTATAATTATTATATATTTTTTTTTTTTTTAAATTTTTTATTTTTTTTTACTTTTTTTTTATTTTTTAAAAACTTGGGAATAATGGGGAAATAACTATGCCCTTAGAAGCACAGAGCACAGGACACAGCACCACTGGACTGAACAGGACACGGCACAGGACCCAGCAGCACTACGGAACTCAGCAGGACAGAGCACAGGACACAGCACCACTGGACTGATACTGCAGAATGTGTGAACTTGGTAATATTGCAGTACCAATGGACTTATAATGCTGGATTGGTTTTGCAAATTTGGTTATAATTATTATATATTTTTTTTTTTTTTAAATTTTTTATTTTTTTTTACTTTTTTTTTATTTTTTACAAACTTGGGAATAATGGGGAAATAACTATGCCCTTAGAAGCACAGAGCACAGGACACAGCACCACTGGACTGAACAGGACACGGCACAGGACCCAGCAGCACTACGGAACTCAGCAGGACAGAGCACAGGACACAGCACCACTGGACTGATACTGCAGAATGTGTAAACTTTGTAATATTGCAGTACCACTGGACTTTTACTGCTGAATGTGTGAACTTGGTAATATTGCAGTACCAATGGGCTTATACTGCAGGATTGGTTGTGAAAATTTTGTGGTAATTAAAAAATATTAAAGTAGTTTTTGGTATTTTTTAAAAAAACTTTTTTTTATTTTTTTAAACACAGGGGAATATTGGGGAAATAACTATGCCCTTAGAAGCACAGAGCACAGGACACAGCACCACTGGACTGAACAGGACACAGCACAGGACCCAGCAGCACCACTGACCTCAGAAGGACAGAGCACAGCACACAGCACCACTGGACTGATACTGCAGAACACAGCACAGCACAGCACAGCACAGCACAGCACTAAACAGCACAGCACAGCACAGCACTAAACAGCACAGAACTAAACAGCACAGAACTAAACAGCACAGAACTAAACAGCACAGAGGACCACCTAACACACCCTCCCTCTACCCTGATCAATGCCCGAGTGAAGATTGCGGCGACTAGCGGGGAA
Organism: Mixophyes fleayi; assembly: GCF_038048845.1. NCBI lineage: Eukaryota > Metazoa > Chordata > Amphibia > Anura > Limnodynastidae > Mixophyes > Mixophyes fleayi. The sequence continues at coordinate 162,503,151 of NC_134404.1, read as the reverse complement.
TTTATAGGATCCGAGTATCGCGAGATCCGACAACGGGATTATGAGTCAGAGCCTCAGTTTCACTTTTGAATTTGGCGCCAATACCCGGATCTGTCTCGGATCCGACTCGGATCCGCAACGTTCGGGTGGGCTCGGATTTCATAAATCCGAGTGCGCTCATCCCTACTAAGAATAAGGAAATATGATTCCGTGAATATATTACAGTGTATCCACACTTTAATAAGCAGTTCCACTCAAAATTAGACCCATACAAGATGATAATTCCCCCTCTGCTGAATAGCGGGTCTCTGTCCAAAAGGACTCTGATAAGATACCTCCTGGTCTTTAGCAAACTGTGAATGCATATAGTTACCGTGGAAAGAGCAATCTCCTCCTGGTGTTGGTTTCAGTCCAAACCCTTACAATGATTTGTGAGGTTTTGGACTGATTTGAACCATGGGTTCAAATCATTGTGAGGGTTTGGACTGAAACCAACACCAGGAGGAGATCACTCTTGTTGAGGGCCTGTCTTCCTCTCAATACTGATATACAAAAGTTTATTGAGGATTGTACGTTGGAGGAAGAAAAGTCCTTAATAGATGATAATCAGAAAAATATTAAACGCATAATCTCTCAGTTGGCCATATACTTTCCTGTGGTAGTGGACTGGAGTAAAATTTTTACTATCAAACAAAAGGATAGCGAAAATGCAGCAAACTATTTTTCTAGAGCTCTTATAGCGATGGCCAAATCAGGCCAAATCAGACATAAAGGATGATGTGCACTACAGGGAAGTAGCTGTTTCAATAGATGGCCTCAGGGAAGATTTGAAAATCAGGGTGCAAACTTCATTACCGACCTGGAGAGGGATCACTGTAGATGCTCTCAGGGAGTCAGCTATAGAACACAATAGAAATATAAATAAACAGAAAGAGACACTAAGTGATAAGTTAATGATGGTAAGTATGCAAGCACTAGAGGGTCTGCACACATGACCACAGTATAATAATACCTGGTTTAAGGAAAGGAAACAACATGAGCTGAGGAAGTGTTTTCGATGCACTAAAATAGGACACCTAGCAAAGGACTGTACAGAAATGACAAGGGCGGAAGCAAAGAGACTTGGGCCACCTAATGGGGAATCACATAGATACCCACAGAGAAGGCGCACACAAGTCTCAGAGGTTTCTCAACAGTTGCCGGCACACCTCATAGCAGCAAATGCTTTGCGGGAGAACTATAGCCAACTCTAGAGGTCAGGTCATACCTGTAGACCTACAACCAGGCAGGGTAAATGTTAATCTGTGGTAAGTATCATTGTGCAGGTTTAGAAAGAAAGTTGACTTAAAAGTATACTGTCTGATTATTGTTTGTTTGTTTTATGTTGTCTTGTGTTTACTTTCCTGATTACTGGTCTATGATAATATTTGTTTGTTTTTTGTTATTTGAAACTGACTGCATTTTGTTACTCTTTTTTGTAGATAAAGACAAACTAAGAAATATATGCTTAGTAATTAAGGGGATTGATAGAGGAGTACAAAAAATTTTTCTTGAAAAAATAAATAAATTAACAATGGATCATTGTAACACTGTCTTTTAGTTGCAGTGGCTCATGATAATTTATTTAGCTGAGATTCATTATTCAAAATGAAATATGTACATACTTTGCTCTAATGTTGTTTTTATGTATTTCAGGTAGAAATACAAAGTATGCGTAACTAAGGGTTAATTTTCCACTTCTCTATTATAGTCAGGAAGTCTATCGCAAAGGTATATAGTTATTATAATACTGAGTTCCATATGAGCTAACGATGGACGACACTGGATTGGACGGGTGACGAAACTCACAGTTAAACTTGAGAAGTATGGGTAGGGGTCATAGTTTAGTGAATAGCTGAGGGGATTAGTGAAATAAATAGAGCCATTTTTCCATATTGTCCAATCCAGCTGTCATGTTTGCTGTAAAATCTCTTTTTCTGCTTTTCTGTTTGTTTTCAATTCTTCGTGTTCTAATTATTTATATGTTTTCCTATTTCCCAATGTTTACATCCCTTGTCAGTATTTCACTCTTTTCTTGTAAAGAGATACAAAAAACACATATACATGGTCTCATCCATGGAGCTAAGACATTTGTGACATCAGACAGAGTCAGGGGTACACACACTACATTGACCTAGTCACGGAAGTAGCTAGGGGGTTGTTTTTATGTGTATAGAAGCTGCTGATTTTAAGCAGAGAGGTTTTTGTTGTCAAAATATGATTCATGTTTTATAGATTGCATATCTGCCTTTTTGTCTCCTGTGTAAAGTGTGCCTTTATATATATATGCACAAGGGGTGAAGACAGGAGATCGCTGGAGGTTAGACATACAGATATGCATCTCTGTGTGAAACATTGGAGTAGGATTTTTTCCACAAGACCTGACATAATGTGAAACCCTAGAAAATGTCAAATTTTCATGTTTTTATATTTTTCACCATAGACAGACATGTACTGGATACTGTTGTAATTGGCGAAAGTGTTAGAGATTTGCACCTCCTCACTAAGCCAAGTAGCTGAACGTGTGGGATTGAAAATGGCATGTGAGTTGGCAGAGGGAAAATCAATTGATATATATTGGTCTTCAGCATTTTTCTAGTAAAGGGGCAACGTTGAAGTGACTGAAGAACCTTTTATAGCAATGGCAGTACATAGGTAGGACATTACAAGTAGGACTTGTGACAGTGACACAGTTACCAACTGAAGTAGCTGTTAGTTAAGTTCACAATTACACACATGACAGTAAATGACTGTCAGACCAGGGCGGACATAGCTGTCAAATAGACAGTAGAGTTTTACGTGACAGCTGACAAATCTATATTTTGTTTTGCTTCTTTCTTTGCATTGTGTACACACACACGGTACTAGCCAGAATTAATTGAATGGAATGAGGGTTGAAACTTGATTGAAGTGGCTGGTATCTTCGGCTAACTAGTCCTCCCCACTATCAAAATTACTCTTAATCTGTCTCTTAACCTGTCATCTTTTAAAATGTTTTTGACTTTTTCTTGTGATGAGTTTACAACAGAGAGATTGTTCTAGACCTTGAGAGGAAAAGCAAATAGTGAGACAGCAACTGAGAACATTCGAAACACTGTCTACTGAGGTGTTACACTAACGGTTATGATGTTGGACTTTGAGAGTAAGTTGTGAAACTGTAATTTCTTACACTCAGGTTGTTTGACTGATAGGTACGAAGTGTAGACGACCAGCATCCCGTCCTTAGGGGATGCAGAGAGACACTGGTACCCATTCCATCCACTGCAAAGGCGTCAACACCCGGAGAAGGTTCCAATTACACTCGTGAATCTGTTCTGGGAGACCCTAATTGCAGTTAACACACCTGAGCCAAGGACTTTACAAAGACAGTTGTCCAGCATGAAGTAGTAGTTTTTCTGTTTTTCCTGTTCTGTGTTTCTCTTAACTCATTCTCTTTTCAGGACAGTCAATTCTTTCAATTGTGAACAAGTGACAGAGGCTAGTTCAGGTAGTGATATTGAGGAGTTGGGGGTGAAGGAGAAGTTGTTAGCACAATCGGTCCAGCCACTTACTCTGTTCAGTTCAGGGGTAGAAGGAAAATTTGCTAACCTTGGAGCTTGGAGAAAATGTGAGGGGCTATTGTCTGAGGAGTATTGCGTCCATAAGTAGGTTGACCCCATAGTTGAACAGAGGTGCATCCAGCGATGCCAGTCCAGTAGTATTCAGACTTGAGCAGGCATCTTTGAGAATGATTATCATTTTGGGTGGGTAAGGTTGTAGACCAAACAGTGCTGTGTGTGCTCTCACGTGCCTCAGAGATTATATCGAATAGGACTATGTCACGGCTCTCTGGTATATTTCACAATATTATTGCACAGAAACAGTGATGATAGTAAACTAAAAATATTTATTGTAAATACAGGCAGGGTTGGATCTTAGTGGCTGAAGGGCCAGGCAAGGCATGGAACAAAATGTCCAGGAATAATATTAAAATCGAAGTCTTTTAAACTTGTCAGGTTCCAGAGATGCAGATTGAAGTCAGAGTCCAAAAGCCAGGTAAGTATAAACAGCAAAATCCAGAGCTGCAACATAAACAGAGATCCAGAGCACAATGATCCAGAGGTGCAACACATACAGAGATCCAGAGCTGTAACACAAACAATAAACCAGCAAGGAATGATTGCCACGGGTCAGTCTTTATGGTCTGGTGATCAAGATAACACTTAGCAGCTGAGTGAAAAAACAGAAGCCACATAGCAGCCACTAGTGGGTAAAACTCAGAACTGCACCTGTAGGGACTTAGTGCAGAAAGGCATAAGGCCCTAACAGACTAGTTCTCTTTCCACTAAATATTCCCGAAATCAGATTTTTGTAGGAATGACATGTACACAGCTATTGGTATGAGTCACCCCTACCTTTGGAGAAGAATCCTTTGAACAGACCTATGGCAGGCATTGTACTGGGCGTTCTTAAACCCTGAACCAATGAAGAACTTTCTTAGTGTTACCCTTGTATACATTGTGACATCATCACTGTTTTTTTTAACCAAACTGTATATAAACTGATCACTGGGACAGCAACAGTCTCTTTGCCAATACAGACTTCAGGATTGATGACTGCTCCTGGATCCAGTGCGCTGTGTATGTATCGGTTATACTTTACAATACTTTGTTATACTTTTTGCTATTAAATCTCTCGTGTTTTGGAACCACGCTAATAGCATCGAACAATCTTTATTGGTGACAATAGTAACAGACATTACAGTTGTCACATGGGAATTGTCTTAATTTCATTTGATAATAACAACAAACCTGCAACGTGCAAACAAGCCATTAATCAGGTGCATAGATCCTTCGTATCCCCCTTACACCAAATAAATCCTTATATCATTTATTCTTCTTTGTTGTTAGCTGATTAATGTATTAGCTTCATCCTTTTTACACTTTTTTTTGACAATGTATTGACAACACATGTTTGCTGGTTATCTGTGTAACAATGCCTTACTTATTTAGCAAAACGCAAACAACAAGCAAATAATATTACTAGCTTTTAGATGCCCCCAGGCAATGAGAGTTAGGGCAAAGGATGCCATACCAACAGTATAATGCTCCCACAGGTTTACCACATGTCCCAGAGTTTGTATCCCCCCCACTGTCACTAATAGCAGACAGGACCAGACACTAAGCTCCCCTGCTTTTGGCTGGCCCACTCCAGCTACCTGAAATGAAACCTTGCAGCAGCATCAGAGGGTATACAGCACTTTAACTTAACTAGTTACCTTATAAGTTAACAGAATGTCATTGGAAAAAACTTTTTTGAGAAAGAAGAAATATTTTAGAAGGAAAATAAGATAAACATGATACTTGTGTAACAACTTGATATTTCTAAATAAAGCTTCTGAAATTTATAATAAATTGGGCCTGATTCATTAAGCTAAAGCTAAAAAGGAGTAACTTTGCACCTTGGCAAGAACCATGTTGCATTGAAGGGAGGTAAATTTAAAATATGATGGCAGATTTATAGTTGGGGTAGGGCAAGACCTAGGTCAACCTTGAATTTCAGTGTAAAAATAAAGCTATCAAGTGTTTGTGTGCGTCACAAATGCCCAGCAACATGAAACTGGCTGTGACTGGATTTACCTTGGTCACTTACCAGTGAATACATATTTTCTGTCACCACTAAGGATTTACTATGGAGTCCTTACGTTATCCAAAACCACTTATTAATATTACACATTTAAATCACATACACAAGTAGCATGAGCCTCAATTAGTTTCATAAATTCAAAAAGAATAACGGAGAATATGCTGGATTAAATGTCTTTAATCCGAAAAATGTTTCCAAGGCTTAATTACAAAACAATTAATAAAAAGACATACAAAATAATTTGCACAAACAAGTTTCGGAAATAAAACCAGAATCACTAACTTACTAGTCTAAGACTCGGCGTGAGAGGAGTATACTTTGGGAATGATGGCACACTTCAATCTAGATAGAACTCCTCAAAGAAATGAATAATATTACCAGGTCAGGCAACGGATTTAACTTCTTAGTCTGCTTTCCCTCCCCTTTGGAATTTAGTTCTTTCAATGTCAGAACAGGGCAGGTTGATTCCCAGAATGACATAGGGCTTAAAGTGAGTTATCTATCCCTGATATTTATGTCTGGCATCTCAGAGGACATAATTCTCACCTCTGCTCTGCTTAACTGGCCAGACTACGTACACAACTCTGGAGCTCTCAGAGAGGTTATCTGTCTAGCCTGGCTACTTTCAAAAGACTCTTGACACTTGCATAGGTCACTGGTGTCAGTCAGCAAAGCAAACTTTACATTACAAGGTTACATACAATATACACATTGTCATACATGAAAATTCAAAATAAAAATCAGTAATTAGACATATTACATAATCGTCACAGCGTGCTACACGGAAACAAAAACAGTCAGTATTTAGCAAAATAATAAACTGATTTGCACCCCTTGCATTGTTTAATGGTTTATCCAGGAGAACATGTACTCCTTTTTTGCCTTACTCTCCTCAATGAATCATTATATTTAAGTAAGATAAAATGCTAAAAAGTAAACTGCTTTGAAATTTGGAATAAAGATAGAATATAAACAAATTGAAAACAAAAAAATTGAATATGTGCGTATATAAAATCCAAGGTATAAATGTCTGTGTCTTTTTATACTATATATTTAAATATTGCTTAAAATACATCAGCATTTCCTAGCAGTTTCCATGTGACATGTGTCCCCACCCATGTCGATGTTATAATAAAGCATTTTTCTTGGCTCCTTAATCTGTTTGGAATATGCCCTGGCTTACAGGAAACTAGACAAAGTACACAGTAAGAAAAATGTACCAGTTCCTAAACCTAGTGGAAAAGATTGTTCATATTGTATTTTCAGCAGGCAATGTAAAACAATTTGATTTTTTGCCATTTTCTTGCAGTGCAGTATATTCTAAAAGCCTTTTTTTTAAATCACAACATTAAAGTTCATATGTGAAGCATTAAAGCAATATGCATTTCTCTGTGTTATTTATACTCATGCTGATATTTAACTGCAACTATATTAAGAAGTAGTTTAATTTGAGTACATACAGTCAGTTAAGCTGCTGTGACATCACAGTCTTGCACTTGTGTATTATTATCCATTATGCCATACATGGATTTTCTGCAAGGATAGTCTGCAAGCCAGTCACTTGAATTCTGAGAATTTAGATAACCAGCTCCCTCCCAACCATCCAACCTGCTGCAAAGGGGTAAATGACAGCATGTTGGCTATACTGCAGTATACACATTTCAGTTATTTCATAGATATTACTCAGATAAGTGATCCATAGCCTTTTATATATATTTATTTCAGACAATAGCTTTTCTTGTATTTTAACCAGTGAAATGGGCAGAGGAAATAAAAACTAGCTAAGAGAGATGAGCATACATTTTAAACTGATTTGAAAGTCAATTGTATTTTGCTGCTCCAATGGCGATTAACATGTTTGCTATACAACTGCTAACTGCTAACTGACCCTAATTTGAATTTGGGATTTAAAATTTGCGGCTTGTGTTAACCTTTGTCAGGTAACGCTAAAATTTATGTTTTTAAATATTTTTCTTTTGAAACACTACTTAAACAAGATTTTTAAATAATTTGCCGTTCACATTTACCATTTTTGCTCAGATTCTCGAAGCAACTCTAACATGGTTAAACTTGTTTGATGCTCTCGAATTTAGCTCCGTTTCTTCAATCAGTACAAAATTAGAGAAATTAGTTTTTTTGTACCGACTCATCAAACCGAGTTCAGAAACTATAAGCGGCCAGGTTTAACATCTCCAGAGATGATAAAAGCCTGTGTTCGGTATATCCTATATAAATGCCCATATATGTACACAAAAAAAGGCAGTTGTTCTCAGCACTTATCCTTAATACTGCATATCTGTGTGTATCTAGCAAAATGAAAACATGAGATATTAGTTCATATTTTGATGCTGGGATGCAGGCTTAAATATTTTGATCAAAATATGAACTAATACCTCATGATTTAATTTTGCTAGATAAACACAGATTGTCATTTTAACATCTCTGCTTACAAAATATGAAATTGTATGTATATACATAAATATATATATATATATATATATACATATATATATATATATATATATATATATATACACATACAATGTACACTATAATATAAGCTTTACCTAATGGGGGAGAAGTGCTAATGCAATCACTTTTTTTCTGTTGGTTCCATGTTATAACACAGCACAGTGAAATACATATAAAATATATATAAAATATAAAGAATTAGACTTGATGGGCTGGGTCACATTACCATTTTTGTTGTATGTTTGAAAATTACTCTTTCAAATGAAAAGTTGATGAGGTAGACTGAGCAAACATTATAAATCTTGTGACTCCCTAGAACCTGGCAAGCGAGGCCCACATCTTCATCATCCATTTTCCCAGTGAGTGCAATACAAACCTTGTTCTAGTGCTTAGCACACAATGCCCATTTTGGTGATAACTGTATAAGGCTGTGCCAGTTCAGTTGGCTAGCATGCAAAACAGAGACCATTCTTGTGAACCATATACGCCCATGATGTGAAAAAAGTAAACACACAAACAAAAATCTAGGCCCTTAAATGAAAAGATTGGATAGACCAGTGAGTTCTTTTTTGCTGTATGTTTGTAGTGTGACTATTATACAATGGTTCTGTGGTGGTGCTGATACAATGTAATCCCATTCTGATGGCTGGTTTATAAAACTAACCCCAATCTGGTATACAGATCAGAGCACAATCTAGTGCCAATTGTACACTGCAGAGTCCATTTTGGTGGATAATATATCAAGCCAACCTCCAACCAGCTGGCTGGTATTTAAAATAGAAATTGAATCTACTGGTTATTGTTCAAAGCAAACCTTCAATTATGACAAACTTCCAATCTTCCATTCTGGAGGACATTGTTTAAAGCTTATCTACAATGTAAAATGTTTTAAGCAAGGTCCATTCTGGCAATTAGTCTATAGAGGTTTGCTCCTTCATTGCTAGTAGAGCTATCATTAAAATCTAGCTGTCAGCTCCCAGCTGATTTATTAACCGTGTTGGACAGGAAATTGTGTAAAAGGGGACTTTGCTGGAGTACACTGTAAAAGCAGCTGCCACAACCTGACATTGTTAAGAAAATATCGCCAGAAGCTTTTAGTTAGATATTAGCAGCAGTTCCCAATGGCTCTTCCCTTTAGCAATGAACAAGTAAAAGAACGGGCTTCCATGTCTAAAATGGCTCTATAGATCTTGGAAACCTCAGGCTCCTTTCTCATTACCAATCTCTTCCACCCTCTACATGGCACCTACCATACTCGCTCTTCAATGGGGGTTCTGGATTTGAGGTCTACTTTGTCTGTCAATCAGTTTTATTTATTTTATAAGGCTGCCATTATTTAAATGACTGAAAAGACCACATCTTCAATATATTGATACAATTTTGGACACTTGTCTATACATAGGAGCAAGTGAGAGCATTCAGAGACAGGTTACCTTATTCAGAAAAATAGCAGAGAGGCTTAATTGTAAGAAAGGCTGGACCAGTTGGGGTTGTACACTTTTTAATACAAGGGACAATAGAGGTGAGTTAATTCATGGCTACAGTTATACTGAAAGTCAGTACAAAGACTTGTCTGACAAATGTTTTATGCCAAAGACAGTCCAGGTGATAATGTGGCATGTAGAAACAACATCAGCAGAACCAACATAAAAAGCATGTTTCACTGTGAGTTCAGATTGCCAAATGTAAACTACTATTGGAGGTAGCAATGGCAAATTCATTAAACAAATGTAAAATGGATTGGAAGCCTTTATTAGAAGCCATTTCTAGAAAAATACATATAAAATTACTTATTCTAATTACTTTATACACAATCATTTTGTTACCTGTGAGATTTATTTGGCAGCTTTGTCTCTGAGGGTTATGTTCTTCTGTGTCATAAGATACAAAATGTTGAAAGGGCTTGAGTCTATTTTTAACTCCAATAACTATGTAGCTAATTAAGTTTATTAATAGTATGTATACTTGTTACTGTTCTATATTTCTGGTAGAAGGGTTTTAGCACTTGTATAGATAGAGAAAGAGAAATCCTAAGTACCGAAAATTAGCTGATCACACTTCTGCACACATGGATCACCATATTTGTTGCATCTTTCAATATTCCCTATAATACAAGTGTTATTATTAAACCTTTAGGGGTAGATTTACTAAAGGGCAGTTTGATGTACTAAAGGGCAATCTGCCAGGAAACAACTGAAAACTGCCTGAACCACAGTTTAACAAAACACCACCTAACACATTGCCACCCCATTATTAACATGATACAATTATAGTAAAATTTACTAAGCTGTGGTTTGCCAAGCCGTAAGGAAAACCACTAGAAAAACATCCACCAGCATGCTGTTTGAGCTATCTTGTCATTCAGAACATAAAATAAGGCACAACTTATGAATTATGGAGGCAATCGTTATTTAGTAAGGGGCAAAGCTAATGTATGGTTAACTTATGGGTCCAATTGTATCTTTTCATTATAGAAAATGATTATACAAAATAATTGTTCATTATATTATGGGGGCAATATTATTTGATTGCTAACAAGGGCAATAATTATTTATGATAGGTGCAACACTTATTATTTCATAATGGGGACACCATCTTATACTGCATACATATGGAACTACAGGTGCCAGCATGTACTTGCGTCCATGTTCCTGCTGAGTAAACCATCGGTGGTCTTGATTAAATCACTGGCAGTTTAATTGTTTTGAATCCTACATGCATCGCCAGCCATTTAACATCCCAGCCTTAAACCACCCTATAGTAAATATTACAGCTTGGAGCAATAAACTGCTGGCAATGTGCAGCATTTTAAAACAGCAGCGAAACACGATTTTTAGTAAATCTACCCTTTACTGTCCTTTCTGTAAATTGGATTTGGTCATGCCTAGTACTGTGACTTTACATTTGTTATTTTTGTTTCAAAACCTAGTCCTTCAGGCATAGTATCATACAAAGCTAGCACGCAAAATGATTAAGGGTCAGTTTTGAACCACAAAATCTGTTGATCATAATTCTTTAAGCATAGTTGCCTACTTTCCCGGGAATGTCTGGGAGAATTTTTGGGAGTTTTCCTAGACTCCCAGGGGAGCAAGGTAACCTCCCGAATCCTTTCCGCTTCTTTGTTGAAATGAGTGGGCCCGGGGCTAATCGTCTCATTCTGGACCGCCGCTTGCTATAATAGGCCGAAATTGGTATTGTATAGCAGGGGTGGGGGCTAATCATGCAATTAGCGTGGCTACGCCGCCAAGACACGGTCTTGAAAATCTCCCGATGGGGTGATCTCCAAAGTTGGCAAGTATGTCTTTAAGTGCTACTGCTAAGCACATTTTTTCGATGTACACATTCACTTCACAGAAGAGCCCCAGAGTAATCATTCAGTACATAGTTTGCAGACAGGCGATTGTTGTGATTAATGCCCAGGGTTGATAAAGGAAAACGTCACATTAAATTCCATCCTTTCGACACAATAGGACCACCCTCTTTATTCATTTCACCTAAATTGCTGCTCAGTTTAGCCTCATTGTTGCTTAAATTAATCATGACAGTGAGTAGACATCGGGACTATTTTACACCTAGCAATGAAACCAGATCTCTGGAACCTTAGCGGTGTCAGAGCACTGAAGGCAGTTTTACTCTGAGGAAAAGGCTGTGCAATCAACACTCTTGTAAATGCTCTTTATCCATTCCTTTAACTCCTTTAAATAAACCCATACAGTTACATCTTGTTTCTGCAGATCAGACCAGAACTAGGTGCAATTGTGTGTCTATTTCACACTCAGCAAAGAACAATCTCAAACCACCCAACTCCTCCCATCCACAGAAGCAAAGTTTTACACAGTCGCAGCCACTGTGGCCTATAGATTCATGTGATTCTCCGCGAAACTAGGCACACTTGGTGAAAAGTGGGTGCGTGTTATCACAAAATAGCATTTGTGCTGCGATTTTACAGTTTTCATCTGCAACATATAGCTTACTGAGCATAAGCTATATGTTAATGTGCACATTTCACAAAGAAATGTAGAACGTAACCACACTTATTGACATCTATCTTTTCCGTACTTGTCATTTAATCTGACTGCCATATAAGCAGATTGGTGATCCAGTTGGGCCGCAATGTGACAGCTTTCCATTTAGAATAAATGAATATATTGAAATATGGTCCGAAATATCAAATAAAAAAATACAATAAAATTGTATTGTGACAATACATGGCCCATGGTGCTAATATGGTTATCATGACAAATATTTTTTTTGTTAAAAACATTCGGACAATAAAATAACAATTGTTTTATTTTATCCTCTTTGCAGTGGAGCAGATTTGAATTTGTGTGAAGGGCAGATAAGCTTGAACCTAGGTTACAAAGTCTATTTTCTTTCACATCAGTATATATTATTTAAAAATGTGTATATTAATATTTTAATATTTAAACATCATAAAGCAGAGGCTCAATTAGAGCCAAATGATTTCTATTTTCTGTGGATGGGAAAGGGGCACAAACAGGAAAAGTAAATGCAGAAAAATTTTATGCTGGGCCCATTTGTAAAAAAAAAAAAAGAAAACTATTTGAAATAGAATAATTATTCGCTTATATGGTTTAACCTAATGTACTGTATGTGATTAATGCATATCTTGAATTTGCTGTTTCTCAAGAAAACTTTTGATAAGCTTGAGCAGAAAATGTGTTCCCACTTTTAAGGAAAAATGTTGACCGTTCTTAAAATCACAGCTGTCTTTTTTGGAAACACAGAATTCCACAGAATTGTAGCTATTGTAGATAATGTTAGAAAATGTCTTGATTTTCAATTATATGGAAATATAAACTCATAGTAAAATATAAATGATTTTATTAAATCACAAAATAAATAGTGTGTGCAACAAATGTGTAATTTATTGCATTGCACAACTAAGGGATGGGCCCTTTATGAAAATGCACACGGCATGTGTGTATATTTGCATATACTATGTTACAGGAGATTAGATGCTTGGGATTGTATGTAACTTTGTAGTTTACCTCACAACTAGCTATTGTCTTCTACTTTGTTATCAGCTAAATCATAGGAATGCTGGCAAGAATCCTAGGAAAACGTCATCCCCCTTGAACAAATTCTTCTTATAAACTCTCGAATCTTTTTCAAATCTAATGAAGAGCTCCAGATTTATTTACATTTTCTTTTTTACTCCTTTGATTCAAATAGGATTTGCAATGCCCTAGTCATTCTCACTCTAGCTGAATTCTTTAAATATAATGGCCTGTATAATTGTATATATTAGTAAGACCCAACCAAATGTGTCAAATATAGCTGACTGAACAGTTGGACGCTGAGTCACCCCACAAATTTGAAAGAACAACTGGATACTGAGTACCTTCACATATATAAAAGGGAACACATATAGGCAGTACAACTACAGCTCAAACAGTAGTTATTAGCATTAAAAGTATAGCCATGAAAGCGTGTACAGACCCTAGAGTGTATCCAATATATTTTATGTCTATGGAAAGACAACTGCCAGTTACCACGATTTCTGAGATGTAAAGGATAGGAGGTGAAATGTCCAATAGATCCTCAACAATGGCAAATAGCTCAATTAAAACTTTGTGAAATACATCTAACTGTAATCTGTATTTTCAATGTATGTGTAAGGAATTACTTTGACATTTGCACCTCCGACCACTAGAGGTCTCTGTATTTGCAAACTTGCCCTTAGATTTGCCCTTATCCAAGATGGCCAGTTTGGAATCAAAGAGAAACCATCTTGGATCCTGTTTTCTGTTTGGGCCTATAAATGGCACTTCCTGGTTCAGACATATGCTTGAGTATTCTGCTTGCTCAGCTCCTGCTACCTGCTCCTCTACCTTGCATCTGTGATTACCTGCTTGTGTACCGACCCGGCAAACGTCTGACTACCCGCTTGTGTACCGACCCGGCAAACATCTGACTACCCGCTTGTGTACCAACCCGGCAAAACGTCTGACTACTCTCTGGATATCTACTCGGCTATTGGGCTTCAGATAATATCACCAGTATTGTTACAGGATACTCAAGCCTTGAAATGGATCCTGCCGAAGATATACCTGTTAAGTGGCGCATGGCAAGTTTAACCACCGTGCTAATTGAATGCCAGGCGGAGCTGAAATTCCTGAAGGACAGTTTTTTGGCTCTTGAATCACAGGTAAAGCAAGAAATTCAAGTTGTCTCACAAAAAGCTTGTGACGCACAGAGTGGCTTCCAGTAATTTCTAATTAGACTGTCTCAACATGAGGAATGTATCTCAGAATTGGAAAAAGGGTCACCACGAGTGCCTGTAATGGCACCATCCCCTGCTGCTCTCCCTCTCCCACCAGCCCGGTTTGGAGGGGACCCTCAAAAGTTTTGCGGATTTATCAATCAATGCCAGCTGCATTTCCAACTGTATGAGTCCCATTTCCAGTCTGAAAGGTCAAAGGTGCGGTGTATGCTTTTGCTTCTTAAGGACACAGCCCTTGCATGGGCTTCTCCTTATATCGAAACTTCTAGTCCAATATTAGAGAAATTTGATGACTTCCTCAAAGTAATGAAACAAACCTTCGATGATCCGAACCGGAAATACACTGCTGAAAAGACATTTTTATAATTACGTCAGGGGAGACGCTCAGTTGTGGAATATACTGCAGATTTTCGAAGATGGGTCCTTGACACTACTTGGAATTCTGAGGCGCAGCTGTCTGTCTACCATAAGGGACTCTCTGAGACCATTAAAGATGAATTAGCCCGAGCAGAGGCACCAACTAAACTGGAGCCTTTCATTAACCATTACATTCGAATTGATGCTCGACTGATTGAGAGACGACAAGAAAGGAAGGCCTTAACCTGGACATACCCCAGTTATCGAGAACCCACAACTTCAAACTATTATGGGAATTCTGAGGGAAAATCCACTAAAGAATTGGAGTCTGAACCTATGCAAGTAGACACACTCCACAAACGTACTTCCAATGAGAGAAGGGAGCAACGACGTCAAGAGAATTTGTGCCTTTATTGTGGCAAACCAGGACATTATGTCTCAAATTGTCCTAGAAGACCTCTGAAGACAGTGGCTAGTTTAGCAGATGCAGACTTTTCAGATCAGGAGTCTGTGATTTCTGACATTCCTCAGCATGTGAATGCAATTATCCCTTATCTCTCCTCTTTAGCATCAACTGAGAAGAATAAGGGAAATAATAACTCACATTTCTCAATTCAGATTCGATTCCAGATCGGTGCACACTGCATTTCCAGTACAGCAATGGTGGACTCTAGTGCGAATGGCAATTTTATGGACTTTATGTTTGCTAAGAGAAATAAGATTGAATTTATAGAGAAACAGATACCAGTGTTAATGGAAACTGTGGATGGTTCTCCTTTGAACTCTGGTCCAGCTATTCATGAAACCGAACCCCTGGACCTCGTAATTGAACCAAACCATCATGAGACTCTTACTTTCTTACTGATCTCTTCTCCCCAGTTTCCTATTATTCTGGGAATTCCTTGGTTGACTGAAAATATTCCATCCATTAACTGGTAATCAAAGACTATTTCATTTTCACAAGATACATATGCTCCAGAGACTAAACCTGAATCCTCTATTGAAGAGGTGAGCAAGTTATATAATTCCTCTCCTCATGTTTTGGACCAGCTACCGCCACAATATAAGGACTTTTCTGATGTCTGTAGTAAGAGGAATGCTGACAAATTACCACCTCACAGACCCTATGATTGTCCTATGGATTTTTTACCTGGGGCTGCTTTACCCATTGGACGTATTTATCCATTAGCCGAGCCAGAGTTAAAGGTCCTCAAGAATTATGTGGACAAAAGTTTAGAAAAAGGTTTTATTCGCCCTTCTACGTCTCCAGCAGGTGCACTTATTTTCTTTGTGAAAAAGAAGGATGGTTCATTACGACCATGTATTGATTATAGAGCGTTGAATAAAGTGACAATCAAGAACCGCTATCCGCTCCCACTTATTTCAGAATTACTGGAGAGGTTTCGCTCAGCAAGAATTTTCACTAAATTAGATCTACGAAGGGCATACAATTTAGTTCGCATACGATCTGGCGATGAATGGAAGACTGCCTTTCGATGTTAATATGGACATTTTGAACATCTGGTGATGCCCTTTGGACTGTGCAATGCTCCTGCCACATTCCAACATTTCATGAATGATGTTTTTAAAGATCTAATTGACCAATTTGTTGTCATTTATCTCGATGACAAAATAAGTTTCTCAAATTCCCAAGAGGAGCATCAACAACAAGTTCGAACCGTACTGGAATGTCTTCGCAGACACTGTTTGTACATTAAGTTGGAGAAGTGTGAATTCCACCAAACACAGATTCAGTTCTTGGGCTATATCATCTCACCTCAAGGTTTGAGAATGGACCCTAGCAAGGTCCAGGCTATAGTAGATTGGCCAGCTCCAAGAAATGTAAAAGAGGTACAAAGGTTCGTAGGGTTTGCCAACTTCTACAGACGTTTCATTAAAGACTTTTCCAAGATTGTCAGGTGTATGAGATATAATGATTCTTAATTACCTGTGCCTAGACTATATAATACATAAATGGGTGACTTAATCACTATCTCTGATGAAGTTGTAACACACAACGAAACGCGTAAGATAAGTTACCCAAGCTTCCAGGGTGATTGTTACTCATTTGCAGAATCAGCTTACAGAGCTCACACCAATACGGGAGTTGATAGCAGAATTGCAAAGGTTCATTTAAGATCTTGGAGCGGCGGTTGATGATACCAGAAAGTACCGCAAGAGACCTTTTACCTTACCACACATCATATTATAGGACGGAGTGGAACAAATTCTCGGCACATACACATATAGGAACCAGGAATCTGGTGTCCAGTGCGGAAGGAGGATCCCGACTGTAACACACTGGCGGCTCGCCAGTAACGGAGTCAGCAGTGCAGATCGAGCATGTTAATCTGAACCTAATATCGGGTAAGCTCATGCTTTCTACTACGGATGACTTTTTTGCACAGATACCGATGGTTTATACATGATTATGCTGACTCATATCATATCTACCGTTCAAAATCTTTGACATCGTTTGGATAAATTCGGGACTCTGTATACCCTCTATTGGTGATCAGAAGTACGTGATACCGAGACACCACGGACTCCTTGTGATATGAGTACATCTTTACCAAGTTTGAATTGGATATGATCTTATGAGGTCTCAATTGCATTTATATTGTGAGCTTATCTATATAAGTTTGACTATATTTATACTGTTTGGGGAAGTGTTGCATAGGTGCACCTAATGTATGCATGGCCGGATTAAGGGGGGGGCACAGGGGGCACGTGCCCCGGGCCCCCCTCTCTCCAAGGGCCCCCCGCATCATCTCACCTGCCATGTCATCTCTATGCGCACACGGAGCGATTCACACACAGAGTGTGTGCATGCATCAGAGGACCCCCGCAGCCGCATCTATCAGTAACGTCAGATGCGGCTGCGGGGGTCCCCTGATGCATGCACACACTTCGTGTGTGAATCGCTCCATGTGCGCATAGAGATCGTTACGATCTCTAACTGTGTGCTAGTAGTACAGCAGCACCTGCTGGAGGAGCTGCTGTACTGTCTAAAATGGCCGAAATGGAGCTGCTGCGCATGCTCAGCAGCAGCAGCTCCTCCAAGACATCAAGTGAGCAGGTGAGTCGTTTCACTGGGCTCATATTCATACTGTAAGTCACAAAATATATAATATATAAATAAATATAGCATGTGTAGAAGGTCAGTGGATGTCCCTCAGTAGTGGAAGTAATGGAGTTTTACAAAAGTTCATTATATATATCTTAAAATTGGTTTTGCTTGTAGAATTATGTAGGTTATTTTGGAACACTGATGGCAACACAACAGTAGTAGTATGTATGGAGTGGTTTGAAAATAGCTGAATGGGTTGGAGGCCTGAGAAGGTGGAGCAGTCTCCTATACTGCTTCTTACTGGTAATTTCCTCCTATAGTAACACTGCTTGTGCTTGTTGCCTTCCTACTTATGTTGGGAAATGATCTGACATTTTGCATTAACATAATCACCAAATTTGTTTTATGCCTGTCCCGGGCATTCTGTAATAAATATATTGTTTTAAGTTTATGTCACCTAGGGGCATATTTAAGAAAGCTCGATATTGCTCTTACGGGGAAATTAAGGTGCCTCCGTGTCCTCCGCAAATTTATGAAAGGTGTATCGCAGCAGATATCGTGGATATCTGCTGCTTTGCACTCCTTCATTTTTGGGAGCAGTCACCATTTAACAGTATGGTGACTGCTCCCGGCTGCAATCTAACAAGTTCAGAAAAACATTTTTTTCACATGATCCTTCCCTGTCACTCACCGCTCGCTGAATTGCAAAGACAGAGCAGGGATCTTTGTGCGAACATGAGCAATTGAAGGAAGAAGAGGAATGAAGATGACCAGTAGGAGATCCTAGAGACATCGCGTCCCGAAGAGGGGGGTAAGTATGATTTTTTTTTTATCACAGAAACAGCAGTTTTTCGGAACTGCTGTTTCTGTGATCCGTTTTTAATAAATTTGAGAAATAGTTCAATCCTTATACATGCGATAAGGATTGATAACTATTTCTCATTTCTGCCGATGATTGATAAATGTGCCCCCTAGTGTGATAATGGGAGGTGTGGCTGTACAGTAACTATACGGAGACCATGCTGTAATACTCTTAATAGAAAGCTAGGTATAAAGTTTGTGTTTGTAAGCCATGTTCTAATGAGTATGACCTAGAGCGGATGTTAAATGTGTAACGTTGCATTTCGACAGTGTGGGGTGATGGCTTTTCACTGTAGATGCCTACTTATGCAACAACTTTTAATTGCAATGCAATTATATTTAATCAGACCATATACACAGATGTCCAGATAATGAATTGGTATGGGGCAGCACGGTGGTGTAGTGGTTAGCACTTCTGCCTCACAGCACTGGGGCCATGAGTTCAATTCCCGACCATGGCCTTATCTGTGTGGAGTTTGTATGTTCTCCCCGTGTTTGCGTGGGTTTCCTCCAGGTGCTCCGGTTTCCTCCCACACTAGAAAAACATACTGGTAGGTTAATTGGCTGCTTTCAAATTGACCCTAGTCTGCCTGTCCGTCTGTCTATCTGTGTGTGTGTGTGTGTGTTAGGAAATTTAGACTGTAAGCCCCAATGGGGCAGGCACTGATGTCAGTGAGTTCTCTGTACAGCGCTGCGGAATTAGTGGCAATATATAAATAAATGGTGATGATGATGATGAAATATATCAAGAAGACCCCTCATAGCATGTTTATTGCTTGAGAGAGATATATAGATATATATATATATATATATATATATATATATATATATACATACATACATACATACATACATACATAACTACACAGACATTTATAGTCAAAATTGGTGTTATGTTATCAATGGTTTTTTTTTATGTTAGTTTTAATGTGCAGTATCATTGCTAGTTTTAATGTGGGGTTTTTATGATTGTTTTAATTTACAGTATTTTAGCTTGTGTAAGCAATGATTTTTCTTGTGCGTACAACCTAGGCGAGCCCTCTGGATGTTATATAGTGGGCTGTAGGTGTCGGAATTCAGGATGTGTTAATGCTAATAGCCTTATACTCAATGGCGTTATATTACATGCGTTTTATACGGAGGTGCCTGTACAATTTACAAGTACCTGTACTAATATTAATATATATTACGTCTAGCCATCATACTTTCACATCTTTGTGGACCTAGCCAGCTTTCCAGAAGAAGTAGAGGTAGCTGTAAGTAGTTGTAACATATATAAATATATATATTTATGTATACATATGTATTTGTGTTATTGTATATATGTGTGTGTGTGTGTGTGTGTATAGATACATATAATATATAAAATGTTTAGATACATGTTAAATAAATATTCCTTTTATGATAGAATTGGTCAGATTGTCTTTTTAATATTCACCACCTACTTGTAACGCTCTCTCGTGCATGATGACACTATGCTCTTAATTTCAGATCTTAGGGGCCCCCCTGTTTTAAGTGCCCCGGGCCCCCCAAAGCCTTAATCCAGCTCTGAATGTATGTATCTTCCTTGATATATCAATGACATCTGCACATAATATGAGTATGTTTATATATAATTTTAATTGTTTTTTATATTAAAGTTTTTAAGATCCACATTGCATTCGCTGTTTTTTTGGAGGACAAATTGACACTACTGCATTGCTGTTTTTTCCAAGATTGTGACACCAATCACTCAACTAACTAAGAAGGGATCGTCTTTCCATTGGTCTCCAGAAGCTGATGAGGCTTTTTCTCTACTTAAGACAAAGTTTACTACAGATCCCATATTAATATATCCCAACCCAGAACTTCCTTTTATCCTTGAGACAGATGCTTCAGATTAAGCAGTAGGGGCAATATTATCACAGAGAATAGGAGAGAAGATGTTATTACATCCATGCACTTTTTTCTCTCGTCAAATGACTGCTTCGGAAAGAAAATATGATGTGGGCAATAAGGAACTATTAGCCATTGTGGCTGCATTTACTAAATGGAGACATTTGCTTGAAGGTGCTGCACATCAAATTACCGTGCTTACTGACCACCGGAATCTAGAGTTTGTTCGGTCTGCAAAAAGACTTTCTCCGCGACAAGCCAGATGGAGTTTATTCCTAAATTGTTTTGATTTTGTTATCTCTTATAGACCTGGATCCCGAAATGGGAAAGTTAATGCTCTATCCAGAGCATCATCATCATCATCACCATTTATTTATATAGCGCCACTAATTCCGCAGCGCTGTACAGAGAACTCACTCACATCAGTCCCTGCCCCATTGGAGCTTACAGTCTAAATTCCCTAACACACACACACACACACAGAGAGAGAGACTAGGGTCAATTTTGATAGCAGCCAATTAACCTACTATTTTTAGTATGTTTTTGGAGTGTGGGAGGAAACCGGAGCACCCGGAGGAAACCCACACAAACACGGGGAGAACATACAAACTCCACACAGATAAGGCCACGGTCGGGAATTGAACTCATGACCCCAGCGCTGTGAGGCAGAAGTGCTACCACTGAGCCACCGTGCTGCAGAGCATACATGGAAGACTCAACACAGCTTGATCCGGAAAAGACAATCCTCTCTAAGTCAAATTTCCTTGGAGCTATTGGCATTGGTGAGCTGTTGTATGACATCAAGGAGGGTTATAGAACTGATCCCATCCTTTCAGAACCCCCAACAGATTTACACTTGACCTATCGAGATAACAATTGGACGTATGGACATCGCTTGTATGTACCAGAAGCAGCACGATTAAGAGTACTGCAATTTGTCCATGACTCTAGACTGGCAGGCTATAAAGGTGTTTGGAAGACTCATTAATTATTATCTCAATACTTCTGGTGGCTGAAATACAAGGAGGATGTCAATACATTTGTATCATCCTGCAGTACTTGTGCCCGATTCAAGACTCCCCGCACTGCTCCACTTGGACTCTTACAGCCTTTGCCAGTTTCTACTCGTCCATGGGGTTCAATCTCCATGGATTTTATTGTGGATTTACCATCATCCAAGGGTATGACTACAATTCTGGTGGTTGTAGATCGACTCACAAAAATGGCTCATTTTGTGCCCTGTTGTGGACTTCCTTCTGCAAAAGAAACAGCAGAATTACTAATCAAGGAAGTGTTTCATCTACAAGGATTCCCTGATGATGTAGTCTCTGACCGAGGAGTACAATTTACTTCACAATTTTGGAAGCAGTTTTGTAGTGCTCTTAATATTAATATCAAATTATCAACTGCTTTCCATCCTCAATCCAATGGACAGACAGAACGCACCAATCAGACTTTAGAACAATACCTACGGTGCTACATTTGCCATCTGCCAGATGACTGGACTAACGTTCTGCCAATGGCAGAGTTTTCGTACAACAACTCACAACACTCATCCACAAGACAAAGTCCTTTAAATGACAATTTGGAGTATCATCCAAACCTACTACCCAATTTTCCACATGATTCTTCCATACCTGCTGTCACATCCAGACTAGAGTCGCTACAGAGTAATCTCGAAGTATCAAGAGAGACATTGCAACATGCACAGGACAGTTATAAGAGAATTGCAGACAGACATCGTAAAGCTGCACCAGTTTTAAATGTTGGTGACGATGTTTGGCTTTCTACAAGAAACCTAAAAGTAAGCGTGCCTACTCCTAAATTAGGACCGAAATATATAGGTCTTTTTAAAATTTTGGCCCAAGTCAGTTCATCTGCTTTTCGACTTGAACTCCCAGGATCTATGAAGGTTCATCCTTTCTTTCATGTTTCCTTACTGAAGCCAGTAGTTTCAAATCCATTTCCTGGCCGTACCTAGCCTCCTCCAGATCCTGTTCAAATTGATGAACATGAAGAGTTTCTGGTAGAGAAAATACTAGATTCTCGAATATTTAGAAATAAACTTCAGTATTTGATACAATGGCAGGGATAAGGACCAGAAGATAATTCATGGGAACCAGAAGAGAATGTCCATGCACCTCGATAACTGCGTGAATTTCATCAAAGATGCCCGGAGAAACTCTGCAAAGCACCGTCCAGAGGACGTTATTGAAAGGGGGGAACACTGTAAGGAATTACTTTGACATTTGCACCTCCGACCACTAGAGGTCTCTGTATTTGCAAACTTGCCCTTAGATTTGCCCTTATCCAAGATGGCCAGTTTGGAATCAAAGAGAAACCATCTTGGATCCTGATTCCTGTTTGGGCCTATAAATGACACTTCCTGGTTCAGACATACACTTGAGTATTCTGCTTGCTCAGCTCCTTCTACCTGCTCCTCTACCTTGCATCTGTGATTACCTGCTTGTGTACCAACCCGGCAAACGTCTGACTACTCTCTGGATATCTACTCGGCTATTGGGCTTCAGATAATACCACCAGTATCATTACAGTATGTATCGACAATTCGTCAACAATTATTATTAACTGTGTTAAAGTCTAGGGCTGGGTACAAGCTACAATGTTTTCAGCCGAATTGTTGGGACAATCAAATGATAAACAACCATTTGGCCCAACATCACATTAGTGTGTATGCTGCACCTATGAATAATTATTGTTCCAAAGCACATCATATCGATTCATTTGAATTTTTAACCAGACTAAAAATGACATTCAACTATGGAAGAATGTTGTTCCAATTCTGCAGTGTATATGCACTTATGACCAGCAGTGTCCATATATCTCTATGGAGTATGCAGAGTCACAATCTTTTCAACCTGAAGATTATATAATCTATTATTTTATAATCCATTCTTCTTACTTAGAAGAGATTGCAAAGGGAATCTGCACATAACTCTCCTCCTCCACCTCATGGCTAAGACTTGTAAATCCTGTGTGAAAAACTGAGAAGTTGGACATTTTTACATCAAATGCTGTGAGTAACTTCCTGTGGAATGTTTGCTCCACCCCAAAAAAGGTTTGATAATATGTTACATGAGGCAAGGAAACTCTCTTTCTTCCCTGCTACCACCCTGATAGGACACAAACACATACAGCACCTAGCTCATGGAAACTGTAAGTTGAATGCAATGGAGAGGTTTGTGTATATGTAAGGTGGTCTGGAAGGCAATTTATATTAGAAGATAGCTAGTATGTGAAAATGGATTATAGTGTATTTTGAATGGAAGGTGAATAGAAAATGTGTAACTGCAAGGCTTTTGTAAGTTTGTAAAAGTTAGATTGAGTTTTGGTCAGTATATGTGGAGCTTAAATGTTAGCATTTGTCTTTGGTTTGCAGATGTTAGAATATGGCTGATATTAGGGAATTTGTATTAATACTGTACTGTATTTGAATGGAAGATAATTGTAATGTGTAACTGCTTGTTTGTTAAGTTTTGTAAGACAATGTGATGTTGTAGTTTTGATGGTGTGAAAGTCAAATAATTGGATGAAGTCATTTCAAATTAATAACCATCAATTTAATTGGCTTTATCTGAAAATATTCGAATAACACGCTATGGTGTGGAAGGTTCTGTTACGCAATGACACTAGCGAACAGTTTTATATACATTTACACTCACACATTCATTTGTAAATAGTTCACCTTAATAAAGTTTCAGCACATTGTCTTTTATAATCAAATGTAATCAATTTAATAGTTTAATATAATAATGTTAAGACTACTTTATTTATATTCAAGGTTCAGGATATAGGAAATGTTTAGTGTCATTTTAATCCACTTTTTTCCATCAGACATTCGCTACTATCAGCTAAGCGATCGCACCTTTCATATGCAAGTTATGGATGATAAAGTATTAATGTTCAAAATTATATTGTGTTTTTAATGCTAACAGACCGGTTTGAACCAGCATTTCAGCAGGAAGACATGTAGGCAGCTGTTGGAGAGTTGAACCCCACCCTTGGAGGGCTTCGTTTGAACCGACCTATGACCTGCATTATACTGGACTGTCATGAACCCTAAACCAATGGAAAAATGCCATGACATCACTATTTTTTTTTTATGTACCACAAACTATATATAAACCAGGCACTGAGACATTCATTCAGTCTACTTTAACCTCAGACTTCAGGATTGAATGACTGTATGCTGGACCCAGTGCGCTGCGCATATATCGGCTGTACTTTATTTTATTTAATTGTTATTTGTTACACCTTGCTATTAAATCTATTTGTGCGTTGGAACCACATTGATTGCAGCAGACAATTTTTATTAATAGTGCCTAGATGGACATAATAATTTGGGGGCTCTTGAGGGGAGATCACGCTACCGGAAGATTAGCAAAACCTACGGATTTTGGTTTCTGAACAAAGGGTGGAAGACGCTTCATAATCGGGTAAGAACACAAATAGTTCTAGGCCTGTTTATCATTCTGTGTTGTGAAACCGAATATCTGTTTTGTGTAATCCAAGGAGTACTGGTTAAAATCTAAGGACAAGAAAGGAAAAAATGGTTTATTTTTATTGTTATTGTGCGATTGAATGTGATTTGTTTTGCATAGCGTATGTATATATTTCCCTGTACATTTTTCACATGTTTAAACATTTATATTGATAGATAATCCTGCTGTATTTTATAGTGAAGTGAATTGTTAAAACCTCTGAGAAGTTATTACAACCTTTTGGGAAAGTATTTTTATGTGCAGAAAACAAAGGTGTATCTGAATTGTAAATTGAGTGATTGTAAAGACAAAGTAAAGTTGATGCTGGTTACTGTTGAGGAAACAGGGTATAAAAGATAATCGAGGAAGGGTATACAAAGAAGGTATACTGTGTTTACGAAAGCAGGGTAATTTTGTGACCAATCGCAATTGTAATTACGTGGTATACAGATAGCTTAGTATCTGTACGTTACGCGGTCGAACCGCACATGTTACATACATAACAAGTGATTGAGTGATTGTGAGCGGTTGGGGGAAATACACTGGAAAGGCTGGTATTAGTAAATATTTAGTGCTCTCAGTGGTAGAGTACTCAACAGGAAAGTCACTGGTAAGGCGGGATATTACTACGTTTATATTCTTGTATTATCAGTTGAGCATGACTGGGTTAGGGACCTCGCTGGATACGCTGGCAATCGTGTGTATTATTTAGTGGTACACAATGTAGAAGAAGTGAGTGGACGCAGCTTACAGAATTCGTATATGGCCACCACAAATTTACCACAGGAGTTTTTGCATTGCGCAGCCTTTGAAAATTCCGTTTCCTCATGGGTGCTAAACAAATGTGCGAGATGGCCGATGTGACCGACGTATAGTTCGATGCAGGACCGAACGAATATTGCCAGGTATATGCCAGGTATATAATGTGTAAGAAATATGGTGCGTACGCAACAACATACTGTGATAAGTAGGTCAAGAAGACCAATGAGTGTGTGAAACCCTTTCCTAAGTTTGGTAGTTTCGATCCAGAGGTATTAAGCACTGTTAGAGATAAATTCTGTTTGATTAAGTCATTAAAACTGAGAATAAAAACAACAACTGTTTAAAACTGTGACAACAGGAAGGGAACACGTGGCAGGGTAGCACATGTATAGTGAGAGTAAGCGTTGCGAAGAGAAGGGAGCGCAAGCACGCCCCTGCTGCCATATGAAAAAGTACAGCCGATACCAAAAATGATAAAAACAACATAAGCAATTTATACCATTTATTGAGTGATTTAAAAGGTAATGTTTCTGAGAAAGATGATGAACCCAGTTATTTAAGCCATTGCCCATGCAATTAACATGCAAGAGGTGCTATGCAGACAAGGGAAGGGAGCGGTCCCACTAACAGGGGCTGTGGCTGAAAATGGCGAGAATAGTGCAGAAATCAATAGGCGGGGAACATTCATTGTACTGTAACAGTAATTCCAGCAATTAGTCCAGAATGTAGTGATTTGGTAGGCTTACATCCTGTCTGTACAATAGCAGTTCCCAATGGCAAAGCGGACAAAGACGGTGTACTTCCCATAAAACATGTAGCAATGCACTGCCCATGGACTAGATCTGAGCTGCATTCAATTATGACTGATTTCCCAGACCCTAGGAAAGATTTGGCCACATGTCAGAAATTTCTCAAAGATCTGGGCAATGCTCATGAGCCAACTAATAAAGATTGGCGAATGGTGGTGAGGTCATGTCTTCCTCCCAATACTGATGTACAAAAGTTTATTAAGGATTGTATGTTGGAGGAAGATAAGTCCTTAACAGATGATGATAATCAGGAAAATTTTAAACGTATAACCTCACAATTGGCCATATACTTTCCAGAGGTAGTGAACTGAAGCAAAATTTTTACTATTAAACAAAAGGATAGTGAAAATGAATCAGATTATTTTTCCAGGGCTCTGACAGCAATGGCCCACTTCACTGGGATATCAGACATAAAGGATGATCTGCATCACAGGGAGGTAGCTGTTATAGTACTAATGGATGGTGTCAGGGAGAATTTAAAGACTAGGTTGCAGACTTCTTTACCTAATTTGAGGGGAATCACGGTAGACGCCCATAGGGAGTCTGCTTTGGAACATGGCAAAAATATAATTAAGAGAAAGGAGGCATAGAGTGATAGGTTAATGATGGTAAGTATCCAGGCTTTAGAAGGACTGCACACATGACCACAGTATAACAACACTTATTATGGGGAGCGAAAAAAGCAAGAGCCAACAAGGTGTTTAATATGTTTTAAAATTGGACATGTAGCAAGAAACTGTCTCGAGAGAATAGATAGAGAGGAACAGGGAGACAATAGAAGATTTGGGCTACCTAAGAGGGAATCACATAGACACCTATAAAGAAGAAATACACAGTCCACAGAGGTTTCCCAACAGTTGCCCGCACATATCATAGCAGCAAATGCTTTGCGGGAGAATAATAGCCAACTCTAGGGGTTAGGTCATACGTGTGTCCTACAACCAGTTAGGTTAACTGGAAACCTTAGGGAAGAACCCATAGTTATAGTTGATGTATTTGGTGTAACACAAACTTTTCTTGTAGATACAGGGGTGGCCAGGTCAGTGATAACTTCTTCTTTAAGTCTATAGTTTACTAGAAAACTGCTCCAGCTATGGGAGTAACAGGGAGAGTGCTACATTACCCTTTGACTACACCTGCAGAGGTTACTATTGGGCCCCTGCACACCAAGCATTCCTTTCTCTTGGCTGCAGAGGCTCCTACTAACCTACTGGGCAGAGATTTATTGTGTAAAATGGGATGTGTCATTTTCTGTACCCCTAATTGTGTATATCTAGACATACCAGGGAAGGTTGCACATGAGGTACAGGACATATTGAACACCCCACAAAGGTTAATGCTGCACCGTTCTAGAACAAAGTCCATCTCAGGTAGAGGAAATATTATCACAAATATCAGGTTCCCTATGGATCAAAGATGGACAGGACAATGGATTGATGGCAAATGTAGGTTCTGTGATGGTTATTCTGAAAAGTGGCAGGTAAGCTCCAAAAATCCCACAGTACCCATTGAAACCGGAGGTGGAATTAGGGGTGTATCCTGTAATTGAGAGGCTGCTGCAACAAGGGTTCTTAATTTGTACATCCAGCACAGCCAATAGTCCAATTTTCCCAGTCAAGAAGAATGGGGGAGGGGCTACAGATTAGTCCAAGACCTAAGGGGAATTAATAAAGTAGTTGAGAGCCAATTCCCCGTAGTGGCCAACACAGCTGTCATCCTTATGAAGATTCCACCATCTGCCAATAACTTACTGTCATTGATCTTTGTTTTACCCTTTTCTCTATCCCTCTTCATCCTGACTGTTAATATCTCTTTGCATTCTTCTATAGGGGGGTGCAATTGACAGCCCTTGTATCTTCTCCCAGGCCTTACATGACTGTTTACAATCCTTCTTACCAAGCAATGTGTCTGTTCTAATTCAATACATAGATGATTTGCTGCTATGCTCTGATATGATTATGTCATCTGTACATGATACTAAACTGTTGTTGCTCCATCTCTCACAAACAGGACACAAGGTTGCAAAGGATAAATTACAGCCATGTCAGACCAAGGTTAAATACTTGGGACACTGTCTCAGCCAAGGGCTAAGACACCTGACAATGGACTGATATTCAAGCAATACAAACATGACCCTGCTGCAGAATCAACAGCAGATCCGTACCTTCTTGAGGATGTGTGGATATTGTAGATCATGGGTTCCAGGTTTTTCTATTCTGGCATTACTATTGCAGGAATTAGTCTCATCCTCAAAGCCTGAGCGTGTTACACACACAGGGGAGTCAGAGCAGGCGTTCTCTTTAACCTTAAAGAGAGTCTGACTAAAACATCTGCTTTGGGAACACCTGATTATGAAAAGCCTTTTGAGCTATATTGTATGGAAGCTGATGGTTGTGCAGCAGGTGTCTTGACACAGAAACATGGTGATGCTAGCAGACCGATAGCATACTACAGTGCACAATTGGATACTGTGGCAAGATCACTCCCAACGTGTTTAAGAAGTGTAGAAGCAACTACTCTTCTGGTAAGTAAGAGCAGGGACGTAGTATTAGGACATAATTCAACTGTCTAAACACCACATGCAGTGTCTGCTCTGTTAAATTCAGCTCAAACCAGACATGTCTTCTAAGCAAGGTTCACAAAGTGGGAACTAGCTCTGATGGCACCTGCAAACATCACTATCAAATGGTGCGATACTTTAAATCCAGCTACATACCTACCATATGTGCCTCAAGATGCACAAAGGATGGAAGGAGAGGAGACTCTGGCTGAAGGTGAATTTTACAGGTATACTGATACACATGACATATGCTGTTGTAAATGATGAGGATGTTATAGAAGCTGAACCCCTTGGCCCACCTCACTCAGCTCAAGTGGCCGAACTTGTGGCACTAAGAAGAGTGTATGAGTTGGCAGAGGGTAAATTAGCTAATATATAGACTGACAATAGGTACGCTTTTGGGATGGTGCATGATTTCAGGGCCCTTTGCCATCTTAGAAACTTTATGACAGCGGCAGGCACACCAGTAGCACACTCACAGCACATTAAAGGACTCTTGACAGCGATACAGTAACCTAAGGCAGTAGCCGTTATCAAATGCAAAGCTCACACATACGAAGAAGATCGGGTATCAGTGGGCAATAGCAGGGCAGACAAAGCTGCTAAATGGGCAGGAGGATTATCTGTAAATATGTCAACTGACAAGATGATGGTTTTCCAGATGACAAACGCACAAAAATTAATTGGAATACAAGATTTGTGCTTCATACAGGAAAAGGCGATCTGGAAGGCGAAGGGATGTGGTCAAGAGTCCGCTGGACTCTGGAGAGATGGACACGGTAGGCCCGTGGCTCTCAGTGCATATTTCCCAGGCCTAGCTGAGGCAGCACATGGTCTGACTCATCTGGGTAAAGAAGGTATGTGTAAGCTGATTAGAGCATACTGGTGTACATCCAAAATTTTCTTCTCAAGCCAGTAAAAAGGCATTATCTTGTCTTACTTGATTGAGGAAAAATGTTGGGAAGACAATACCAACTGAGCCATCCTATATCCCTCCTACAGATGGACCTTTTCAGGTTAAACAAATTGACTTCATCCAATTACCACCTTGCAGGAATCTCAAATATGTATTAGTTTATACTGATGTATTTTCTAACTGGCTAGAGGCATTTACAGCTGCCACTAATACTGCTGTTTTTATTGCTAAAAAAAATTGTTAAGGAATTTGTATGCAGATATGGTATCCCTAGAATTATAGAAAGTGATAGTGGTACTAATTTTACTGGCGATATCTTTCAGAACACATGTAAACCTATGGGATTGATACTCCATGCTGACCACAAGCCAGTGGTAAGGTGGAAAGGGTAAACCGTAACATTAAGAACAAACTTAGTAAAATAATGGCTGAAACTGGATTGGCGTGGCAAGAAGCTTTGCCACTTGTCCTCCATAGCATCAGAACCACTCCCAGACCTCCTCTTAATCTGTTCCCCTTTGAGATGCTTTTTGGCAGACAACCTCATTTGATCGTAGGTCCACAGGATTATTTAAAGTGCAATAATGAAGGGACTGTTAAATATCTCATAAAAATTAGCAAATAGCTAAGACATCAGCAACAGAAACTCAAAATGCTGTCACCTGGTATGCCAGAAATAAACTGTCACGATGTTGAACCTGGGGAATATGTCATGATTCGCAATTTCTTACGCTCAGGATGTTTAACAGACCATTGGGAAGGCCCATCCCAAGTGTTGATGACCAGAACCACATCTCTGAAAGTAGCAGAAAGAGACACTTGGGTCCATTCTACTCACTGAAGGAAAGTCAACAATACGGAGAAGGTACAAGACAAAGCTGAGACTGACACCACAGATCTATCACTCGTGAACCTGTTCCAGGACACCTAAAGACTGCAGATATTAACACCTGAGCCAAAGATGTTGTACAGACTATCATCCCAGCATGGAGTGGTGGTTTCTCTACCCTTCTTTTTCCAGGATTTTTCTCATTTTTATTCTTTTTAGGACATTCTACTCTTGTGATGGTGGACAGATGACGGACAAGTAATAGTAATTTGGATTTGGGAGGGCATCTCCTAGATGACTATCACTCTCTAATGGGTAAGGTCTTAAACCAAACCGAGTGCTGGGTGAACTCTCATGAGCCTCAGGGACAACATTATGTAGGATTAGTATCATTACCATTAAATATCTCTGAGGTCCTCGAATTACGGGGATGGAGGTCCATAGAAGGGAGATAAAATATCACTAGGTCCCCTAGTCTAAATCTTCGCCAATGCTCCTTAGATTGGTCATTTTTATGTCTGAATTTCTTGCATGTAAAGAGACTGGAGAATTGGGAAGCTGACCTAACTGATCAGACAATAGCTTGCCACACCGGTATTGATGGGAGACTCTCAAGAATACCAATATTGACTGACATCATACACAGGGGCATATCAACAGAGATAAGAGAGAATTTGTTGGGAAAGTTCCTCTAGGTTATTGTCAGAATGTTATCCATATCGAAACTTGTCTTGAACAGATGGAGACCCTAGGCATGGGGAGTTTTGTTAAAAATGTATGCAATATTATCAATGATCGTACTTTACCTTATGTCCTCCCAGATTATCTGTATTATGTTTGTGGAAGAAAGGCTTTTTCTTGGTTAACTCTTAGTTCCAGGGGTTTATGTTTTCTAGGTAAATTAGTTCCAGAGGTTATGACCATTACACATGATGAAATGATTGATAACCATAGAACAACATCACCTCTATAACTACACACACAGTATGAACACCGTGGCAAAAGAAATATAATTCCAGGTTAAATAATGAATTAGCAAAACTACAGGATTTCAAATTATGCTCGCATTAGACCCCACCAGGATTGCTTGGGAAACCCTAAATTTTAAGTATATGCAAGACTTGGCTAAATTAAAAAACAATATCACCGAAATGTATGATGATACCTACAGGTATACGGGTAAGGAGCTACAGGCTTAGAAAAAGGTGTTAGTTCAACATAGGTTGGTGTTAAATTATCTCACATCTATTACTGCTGGATACTGTGTGACATTAGCCACCCAATTTGGTGTGAAATGTTGCACATACATCACCAATAATGCAGATGACCCCAAAGAAGTTATTGACCAAATAATGGACGAAATCTTACAATTAAAATGGGAATTTTGGAGGAACCATAATACTACGCTGTATGAAATAGGAGAAAAGGTAGCAGGATGGTTTTCATGGTTGAACCCTGCAAAATTGTTCTCGGGTCTAAGGGAATGGATACAAGAAATGATCGCTAGTATCGGTAAGCTCCTTATTCTTATATTTGGTGTCATTATAACAATTGACTTATGTGTCAGATGTGTTCCTACTGTGTTGAAGTGTAGTAAGCGTTCTGCTGAGGTAAATGCCGAAAATGAGACTGTAATTATGATGAGAAATACAGGTATTACAGTTAACGAAGAACTGCATTATAATCCTGAATTAGAAAGTATAATTAGGTGATAGTTTTGAGCGATATCAAAGGGTGGCCCGTGAAAGTTAAATAATTGGAAGAAGTCGTTTCAAATTAATAACCATCAATTTAATTGGCTCTATCTGAAAATATGCGTATAGCATGCTACGACATGGAAGGACGGATTACGCAATAACACTAGCGAACACTTTTACATACATTTACACTCACACATTTATTTGTAAATAGTTCACCTTAATAAAGTTCCAGCACATAGTCTTTTATAATCAAATGTAATTGATTTAATAGTTTAATATAATACTGTTAAGAACACTTTATTGATATTTAAGGTTCAGGATATAGGAAACGTATCATGTTTAGTGTCATTCTAATCTACTTTTTCCATCAGATATCCGTTACTATCGCCTAAGTGATCACACCTAGAGAATGCAAGTTATGAATGATAAAGGATTGATGCTCAAAATTATATTTTGTTTTTAATGCTAATAGACCGGTTTGAACCAGCATTTCGTCGGGAAGACACGTAGGCAGCAGTTGGAAAGTTGACCCCCACCCTTGGAGGGCATTGTTGAACCGACCTATGACTTGCATTATACTGGACTATGTGGATTGAGGTATCATAGATAGGAATTCTATACATTTGTGGTGGCACTGTGGTTGAACAGTGTGGCAGGATTTAGTGGTAGCATGGCTGATAATGTGTTATCTCCTGCAGTGCTGTGCAGTGTACGACTGTGCTGTACATTCGATTTGTGAGACGCAGGGAAAAAGAATTGTTTTGTTTCAGTGGAATATATAGAGTTTCTATCCATTGTCTTTGGTTTGAGCTGTGAGTCCTGGAGTTCCTGCAATGTTTGGAATGGATTGTGGAATGACTGAAAGTAGCTTGTAATGTGAATTCTGAAATAATGCGGTTTATTGCTGGAGAAATAAGTTAGTTAATATGGCATCAATGTAATTCCATGCTTGCAAGATAGCTGTCATTGTAAGTTAATGTGGTTATCAAGATTAGACAAAATGGCTCCTGTGTGAGGTAAATAATGTCTTTGTTGTGATGCAAGAAATTTCCATGTGAAAGAAATGGAGTTTCTGGAGAAATTGTTAGTTAGTATGACATCAATGTAATTGATAGCTGCCATTGTAAGTTAATGTGATCATCATGATTAGACAAAATGGAAATAAACTGAAAGATGAGAAATAAGTGAAGAATACTCTAAATAAAAAGTAAAAATAAAATAAGGTAAAAATATGCAATAATAAATTAATAAAATGTAACATAAAAATTTTAAAATATTGAAGAATGAAAGATATCAAGTAAAATGTATATAATATATAATGAATAACAAAATAAAATAAAGCACAAGAAAAGGGAATGAGAAACTAGTTTTGTAAGGTATACGAGCAAGTGGCTTTTGGTGAGAATAGGATGCAATTGTGATCTGTGAGTGTCAAGGATAGATGGCATATATGGTTGGGAAAATGATGTGAATAAAGGGATAAGTATTGCATCCTATCGGTCAGAAAGGACAGGGTGTTGTAAAGAGTAAATAATTAACAGTGTAAATGATGAAACTAATGAAAATAATTAACAAACAGACAAACATATAAATTAATGAATTAATTACTGTGTGTATGTCGAAATGTGTTTTGCCACCCAATGTGACTTCCTCATTAGAATTTGAGTGAGTGTCTGTGCAAATACAGTCCAATATTTATCAGTTTTTTTCGATGTCGGGTGAAGTTGGAGGTGTAGTGTTTTTCGCTCCAGGAATGGTTATTGTCATTGGCTATATAGCCAGTGACATAGGTGTTTTTTTATTTGCATTGGTGGTATACTCCTATAACTAGTTCTGACTGCTTTCCCAAATTACCATCTCATCTGTCCTGTGGCCCTCAAAGTCTCTTGACCCTGTTCAATTAGTCTTTCATTGTCAACACTCCAGAGAAACTGCCCTTGAGATGGTGAAAGATTTGATCACTGCTAAATCTAAAGGACACTACTCGCTTATAATTCTCCTGGGGGTAAATGTATTAAAGAGCGATTTTTGCAATTCGATTTGGAAAAATCACTCTTTAATACATTGACCCCCTGGACTTCTTTGTTGTATTTGACATGGTTGACCACTGACTTCTCATACAAATGCTTCATTCCCAGTTCTTCATACAAATGCTGCACTCCCCAGGTTCAGTTCTGGTTCTCATCCTACTTATCAAACTGCTCCGTTAGTGTTTGTTTCCTTGGATCACCTCCTCTCTGCTTCCACTATCAGTAGGCGTACCACAAAGATTGGTTGTAGGACCTCTCCTCTTCTTCTTCTATACTACTTCTCTTAAAAAGTTCCTTTTGATTCCAGTATCACCTCTAGATGATACCCAAAAATAATTTCAGACCTGTCTTTAATCTATATCCAAATCCTGTAATATACATCTAAGAAACATTTACAGAATATGTACATTGCTCAGACAAGACACTCAAACACTTCAACTAATTCACCCATAATTGCCTGCATATTGTCTATTGTAATTCCCTTCTCCCTAACCAAACTTTCACCATTACAACTTATCTTGAATGCAGTGGCTAGACTCATTTTCCGTGCAAAACATGCTTCTACTCTGCTTTCTGTCTGCCTACATTGGTTGTCTGTGTTTTACAGCCATTAACTCAAATCTACCAAAATATCTATCTTCCCTTGTCTCAAAATATTTCCCAACCCGACTTCTCTGCCTTGCCCAATAACTGTGCATCTCATTCACACACATTACCTGCTCCCAATCCCAGTTACAAGAATTTTTCTGGCTGTACTCTTTCTCAATCTGTGAAATTTCCTCCCTCTAACAAAATGTTTTTCCTCTCGCTTTCAAACCTTTAAACATTCACTGAAAGCCCATCTCTTTATACAAGCTTATCAAATTCACAGAACACCCTCTTAACCTCCCTAGGCGATTCTACTCTATTATCAAACCTCTATACAGGTGATTCAAACTGACATTCATTCTCCTTCTTTACGCAAACAACTCCCTGACATCACATTGTTATGTGACAGGATTATATAGCACTAAGCATTCTGACTGATACTCAGGTTTCAAACTCCTATTTTCCTACAGGTTGAAAGCTTGCAAGCATGGTCCTCTTATCTGTCTGCTTGTTAATACCCTCTCTAGTTTTATTACTTTGCTTGCTCCCATCTGTAAAGCTCAGCAGTGTATGCTGGCGCTATATAAACAAATTCTAATAAAGCAATAAAATAATGCTGTGGGAGGGCATAAGTGTTAACTTTGTAAAGTTCTAGACAGTATTATTCTATGACATATTCCTGTATCCGCCTTTCATTAAGATTAACAATATATAGTACTACCTGCAGTTTATTTAATTTTATTAGTTTAGGGCTATGCACATACATTTTTGCATAATTTTGGTTTCTCCACTATAAATTCTTCATACGGTATACTAAATAAGCCTGCCCATATTTAGAGACAAAGCATGTATTTTAACATGTTGCACAGAAATTCCACAAAGTTAACACCAGACACATTTCGTCCACCAGAAAAATAATCAAGTAGAAAAAAAAAAGCTGTCATACGCATAATAACATTTTTGGATAAATGTTTCTAATAACCATCTTGCCTACCAATAAATATTTCATGTTGAATGAAAATGTCAAAGAAAATGTCAAAAAATATAATTCATAGAATGCCAACGTGCATGTAATCATTTTACTGCTTATTATTTAGTGATAATATTATTATTACAAAACAACTGAATGCAGAAACCCAAAATATTGGAACCATTTATGTTTCAAGCTACCATATAATACATTTATCTGCTTCCCTGTCTTCATTAAATGATCAGCTATCAGGTTTACCTTAATCTAGGCTATACCTTTGATTGCAAAATAATCTGTCTGTTTCCTATATAGATTACTTTGCTTTTTAAATAAAAAAAATCAAATGCCGACATTGTCCTCTTGCAGGAGGATTATGTTACTAGATAAAGATATTTTTTCTCAATAGATGGATTGTCCTAAGAATACTTTAAAGCTGTTTAAAATGTTTTCCTGGCTACTGGAATAAAAAAGCAGAAAATGAAACTTTTCATGTATTCACTATGTGACATAATTTTGCTTCAGTTGCCTCTGCACCTTAAGTGTACATGTATTTTTTGGATGTGAGTGTTGGTGATGATTTAGCTCTGAACCACAACACTGCACTATTCCTTTGTGCATATTATAGGGTAGTATTAAACTGCCCAATATAAACAGTCATTCAAAAAATATTTTTATTTTAACATTTATCAATATAGAAAGATTTTGTTTTTTACATGGCAACCATTTATATCTATCAATTGACTGTAGCTGCATGGTGTTGTACGTTCCTAAAATGGTAGGTAACAACGATGCAGCAGATTTTGGCTATTTCAAAAGTCCTAAATCTAGATAAGTTTACTTGCTAGAAATAAATTCTATAAATAAGAGTGAAAACACACAAACTGAACAATAATTCATCCTAGTGAAATTTAGACCGCAGAGGTCAGGCATATGATATCCATACTATTGTCCTCCCAGAGATCTAGAGACTTACATAACATCTACCAGTTAGCTGCACATTAAATATGAATATATACATGTGTGGTTTGCATAGTTGTAGCAGAATAGGTGACCAGTTGATCCCAAAATCCAAATTTGAGGCAGCATATGATATCACAAAGATTTGAGCGACAGCTATGAATATGTTTGTTTCAAGTCACAATCATTTTAGGTTAGCCATTCAGTTTGTCACTACCATGGTTAACACCAATAAGTTTACAGGGAAGACAGATTTTCACACAAAATAGTGAGCTAACATTAAAACATTCTACTGACACTAGTAAACACAATATGACATGATACACCACACTGTGGGTACGATTCTATAAGTCTTATTTTTCTCTACATCCCACTATATTCCTTTTACAGTACATTTCCATAGCAAATAAATTGGGTTATTCATTGTTGTTTTTTGTTGAAAGCTTCATTTGTTTTCTTTTCCAGGTGAATGATTAAAATAATAAACTGAATGTGCAATTAACACATATATACACAGAATATATAACACAGGGTCATTTTGTATTGTAGTACATCTGCTCATACAGCAATCTTCAAATTCTGCATTTGATTTTCCATTCCTCACTGTTTTTGTAAGTTGTCGTTTTGTGGAAGAAATACAGCTGGAATAATAGAGGTCTTTTCATGCTGCTGTGTGGTGTGGCTGGGGTAACACTTAAGGCCAAATTTCACTGACAAGACATGAGAAATATTGAGGACAAATGTTTTGAACATTTCGCTCATCTCTGATAGCCAGTTAGATGTTACCTAGAAGCCACCTGTGCAGCTGCAGCCATGTTGGGCCCAATCACTCTTAGGCATATGCACTGTCTCAGAAATACAGCTTTTATGGTTGTAATGTGACAAAGAAAAAATTGCTTATTAAAAGTTTAGTTATGTGTGTTATATTCGAAAACCTACAGCAAATAAATAAAGCAAATAATAAGAGAGCTCCAAAGTGTGATAACAAGATGCAGAATATTGGTGGCCCCATCATTTTCCAATGTGTATAGTCATTTTTAATCCTGTTCTGCTGAGTTAACATTTATGTGATATAAGTCACAATAAGTTATAGTTTGTATATCATTCTGAAGAAGAATCTTAGCCTGGAGAAAACGTGGATTTATACCTTATTTGCAATTTGTTAGAGTATCCCAGTAAGATTTTTTTAAAGAAAAACTAACCTTTGGTTCCTGAATAAAACACGTTCAGTTAAACAGGAAGGAAAAACAAGTAGAGCCCCAAAGACTCTCTAGTTTTCCAGGACCCTTGTACAAAATTTGTTGTACACAAGTATTATTATGATATCATAAAGCAGTATATAATACAGAATCTCGCGTTATATGGACACATTCAGTACACAGCACATTATCCATTGATGACCTGGAACATGCAGCAAAGGAAGTTACACCCTCTGCACTTATCATAATGATGCCCTAGTCTATAATTGTGATCTGAGCCTTTTTTTGAAGAGTTGCCAGGTGTATTTAACGCAGGAGCAGCACAGTGCAGATGCATATTTAGCACCATTACTCCTCTTTTTGCTTCTTATATCCACAAGTACATTACATGCCATCAATATGCATAAATTTGCCCATTTCAAATAGTTGTGATTTGTCATTATGCCTTGCTTGATTCAGTTTCCAGTGCACAAGGCCATGTGAAAGCTTTACCTATTCTTCCACTTGGAGAAACCTGTAATTAGATTGAAAGTTTAAATAACTTTTTCATACCTAGGACATTCAAAGGGAAAACTTTTGAAAACAGTGGTAACTACCACTTTAAATTAGTGCATGATTAATTCAGACTGAAACAAAGAGTTTGGTTTAATATAGAAAGTGAATCCCTTGTGTTGTTGGTAACGCTTAACGACATGGACGGTTAACCTTTTGCCTTTCCCTGTGAGTAAACACTATACTGTGTGTAGTGTTGGCGGACATTATGGCCTGCTCATGTGCACTAATGTCAGGGATTGATAAATAAAAATGACATTTCCTAACAGAGACCAAGGCAGTGAGGCAGTGACAGTTAGATGTGAGAGGAATGACTTTAAACTGGCAGTTGAAGTGTGGCAGTTGGTCCCTGTCAGTGAAAAAAAACCTGTGATCCTGTCATGGAAGGACCCTGTCATCTTGTCAGCAGAAAAGCCCGGTCAGTCTCTGAAGCCTCCTGAGCTGAAGAAAATAAGATCAGGAGGAAACAGCTGGAAGGAACAGAAGAGTATCATCTCCGACAGGAGGGAGAGGCCAGTCAGATTTGTCACCCCTGTCCTGTGAGAGAAACAGCTGAAATCTCCTGTGAGAGGTCTGAGGAGAAAACAGAATCTAAATGGATAAGTAACCCTTGTTTATTTATTATCTTGTTATTAGAGATATAAGGACTTGGTGGGAAGGCCGAAGATAATTTGTACACCCATTTGTGATAAAACTATCAGGAGTAGTGATAGGAAAAGACAATTAGGGATCAGAGACTGAGATATATTGTGAACATCTGCACTAAATAACAAAATGTACCTTAGACCAGTGAAATTTGTTACATTAAAGTATAGGGGAGAGATAGCTCACTGCAGGACTGGGCCTGTGTGATAGGACGAGACGCGACGGTAAGTGTGTATATGCCTTATTTATTCAAGCCGGTATAAAAACAGAATAGAGATTGTGCTTATTAGAAAAGTGAGGGATACTACAGAGTGTCACCATTAAAATAGATTTATGTTTGACAACGCTAAGGGAAACTGACACCAGTGACTTTATTCTAATGTCTTTTTCTAACACAGTCTACTGTTTCTTGGAAAGAGAAAGGGAGAGATATTTGCTTGCCATTAATTTCCACATAAGACCACTTAATTGCATTTTATTGCTAAATATGCATATGTTGATGTATAACATGTTAAGTTAGTGGATGCATATGTGTTGAATTTAGAATGTACTATTGCCAGACATTATTACAGTTAGAAAATAATGGCAAGAAAGTATTTAAGGTAAAGGTACTTCTTAGCTAGGGTAAGAAAAGGTTAAGGGATTACAATGTATTCTTGTACATTTACTATATTTCACCTGTTATAAAGGGATACTTTTAAAATACGGGTTATATAAGAGATATTCTATTTTTTTGATACATATAAAGTCTAATCATACATGAAAATCCTTTGAGAGCACTCTCCCAATCAATAAAAGTGCTGGCGTGGCTTTCAAAGACCAATTTGCCTATTGCTGTCTCTTTCTGTGTGTGCCTGTGGTTTTGTTAGTAGGCGGCGGAGGGTTCCTTGGTCTCCCTCTGGTGTTGCTTGTCAAGAACACTACCCAATGAAGAGCCTACTGCACTCAGACCAAGGTGGAGGCATTGCGCTAAACGAGAATAGAAGTAAAGGAAACACCACAGGTCACCATACACATTACATAAACACCCAGCTGATTTACGGGAAAGGGAGTGCTACATGTGCATGGTGTTTTCTGATGCCAAACTAAAGCAAAATTATGTATAGATTGACAGGTTTGTATTTGTGCATCTACAGTACTCTTTTTTTTTTTTATTTGCAAAATTAGAGTACATCCATACTGATACGTTTGTTGGGCATTCAGGGAGGTTGGGTAACTGTTGAGTATCAGTGCGGATGTGGCCTTTGGTGCTAATGCAGTGTATTTCTGTGTCATGTCAGCCATGTATATTTAGTAAGCCAAGGCACAAGGGTAAATAGCAAGTTACTGTAAATGCAGGAAAACAACAATGGGTTCTACATTTTTTAAAACAACAAGTTTAGTGAAACAAGTTTATATAACTTTTTGAAAGAAAGCTTATTATGGAGTAATGTAATAAATAAATCCTACAGAGACTGAACCACCGAGTACGTCATAACCCTACCAGTATATTATTTGCACAGTTCATATCTCATATTAAACAAGTTTACAGATCAAAGAGAAGTATCAGAAAAAGTCTGTCAAAAATGCAGGATACTCATCGAGTTGCACCGTCTTGCATCATCCTTTTTTGTCCTAGTCTTTAGTCCTGTAATATGATAGGTGCCATGAGAACTATTAAAAGACCCCATATAATTTATTAAAATATTTCTCTCTGCCATAGACATTTATTTTGGTGAGTTTTCAAAACTCAATGATTAGCTCAAAACAGGACATGTACATTATTTATATCAATAGCTAAAGGGGATCATTTCTAATTTAGACTATTCTACATCAATATTTGTATAGTATAATATTTAAACACCATAATAAGTGGTCTGAGAAGATAGGTGTCAGAGTTGTGAACAGACAACCAAGACATGATATAGATAAACAATAGTGCCCATCAATAAACCTGAGCTACCAATGGCATAACAATGGCCATCAAGTTGGTTAAAAGCAGCTGTTTCAAGTTCTTACCCCCAGTTTGCTGAAATATACAATAGATTTCCAAATAACTTGGGAAAATGCTATTGCTGTTTTTTATAAAACAAAAAATTGCAATGTATGAGCTATTGCCATTTAACATTGCTCAAGGCCCATTGTAATTTTAAAGGGATGCTAACAGGCTAATAAATAGCCTATAGATTGTTAGGCTGATGGTCTGTTCACAAACTTACAGAACTAGTTGGCGGAGGTCTTCACCTTTAGCAGCCGCCTTTCCCATAGAGCTTTATACGCTCACCGGTACTCAGATGCCCCCAGGACTGAACTCCAGACGTAGTGCAAGTTTGTAATACAGAACCGTAGCGGCAGGCCAGGAGACAGAGTAGATGGCAGAGGATGGTCAGACGTAAGCTGAGGTCAGAGGTCACTAGCAAGCAGAATGGTCAGAAAACACGCCAAATTTCAGGGTCACAGGCAACACAGGGGGGTCCAAAGTAGAGGCCAAAGGGTCAAGGTCACAGGCAAGCAGGCAGAGTCCGAGGTACAGGCAGGGGTCATACACAGAAGTCAATCCAAAAGGCTATCACCAGACACAGTACAGGAGCAGCTTAGCTAACAACAAAACTGGACGCTATAACCGGCAGGGAGGCTAAGCCCTCCCTGCCTAATATACTGATACTAGCCATTCAGGGCTTAGCCCTGTAATCATTATCAGGCCATAGGTAATTAAATAGGTACCTAAATTAATCAGCCCACAGGCTGTGAAAGTATTAGCTCATGCGCCCGGCTGCACTGCTTGCCAGGGCACGCTGTTTAGCACACTCGGCGTCCGGCCGTTGTCATGGCAACGGTTGGGGCCGAGAAATGGGAAGTGACGTCCCGGTCGTCATGGAGACGGCCGGGAAGCCAGCATTAGGGGAAGTGAGTCGCAACGGTGCCAACGGCCACCGCGGCTCCTGACATAGATCAACTGTGAAACTATAAATAGTATATATCTTTATATTATTCTATGTATGTTGCAATTTCTTTAGTAATTTGTCATCAATTCAATTATTTCCACTTTATTTTACAGTACTCAGAAGCACTAGGTGGTATTTAATATCATTTTAAGTTAGTGTCCTTCTTTGTGTTTCAATACAGTATCCCTATCCCTTACACAGTGGAATATCTGAAATGCAGGCTTATTTCTTATACAATGTCCACTGAAAAGTATGTCATTACATATGACACATATGACAAATGTTATCAAAGCACAGTATGTAGGTACACTTTAAAACAAAAAGCCTTGAATGTTTTAGTACAGGCAGGAAATAGTCTGAACAGAGCAGCAGTTCAACCAGTGCCTCAATAATTGTTACGTGATGACCATGTACGACATATATTATTTTAAGTGTTTAGTTATCCAGCACCACTATATTATGCAATACTTTACAAAGAATATTCTAATCATTCACTCCCTGCCCTACAGTCTCAATACACCCCCCATACAATCAAACAAAAGCACACTAGGGGCTAGATTTACTAAACTGCGGGTTTGGAAAAGTGGAGATGTTGCCTATAGCAACCAATCTGATTCTAGCTTTCATTTTTTTAGTGCATTCTACAAAATGACAGCTAAAATCTGAGTGGTTGCTATAGGCAACATCTCCACTTTTTCAAACCCGCGGTTTAGTAAATATACCCCTAGGTTCCATTTTGCCAGCAGTCAATTAATATATATGTTTTTGAACCCTATGAGGAAACCAAATCACTCAGAGCAGACACAAACATGCACAAAGCAAACATACAAACTCTACACAGGTATGCCCTAGTCAAAATAAAGGCCAGTACTCAGTGAGGCAGCAATAATAACCACATTGCCACTGTACTATATATATATATATATATATATATATATATATATATATATATATATATATATATATGCAGAATTGATTCTTTATGTACATCTGACGTGAGATGGCGAGAAACTGTTTACCTACAATATCACACAAACTGTTCAGCAATATATAGAGCTTTGTAACAAAATGCTAATACTTGCCAGTGGTATACTTTGGAATACATTGTATATCTCGTGTGGTTGAGTTTCAGTAGCTCGTTTCATTTACTTAATGAAATCTAACAACACAATGCATTCCCTTAGTTGCAAAGCTGTAAAGGCAATCAATACCACTTTCACCACTAGGAAGAAATAAACTATCAGACTTACAGTAGCCTGTTTCCAGTCTAGAGAACTGAGAGTGGTATTAATTTTACAATGCATAATAAATTATGTTAACACCTGTGGTTGTCAACACTGCCCTCTTACGTTATAAGGCCTAACGGGCCTCCTTAAAAGTGTTATCACACTGTATTAATAGAGTGTTTTAAACACAGTAACATTACTTTTATGAGACAGAACTGTATTACAACTGTTTGGTG
This sequence comes from Mixophyes fleayi, assembly GCF_038048845.1. Taxonomy (NCBI): domain Eukaryota; kingdom Metazoa; phylum Chordata; class Amphibia; order Anura; family Limnodynastidae; genus Mixophyes; species Mixophyes fleayi. The sequence continues at coordinate 162,459,221 of NC_134404.1, read as the reverse complement.
GTCTGCCAGTTTGTAAGCTCTATTCAAAGCTGTAAGATTACATTTGTGGAACTCTATATATAATAAGTAAAAATAAAGTTTCCTAGCACCTTAAAGTTTAAATAAACACAATAATGTAACTATGTAGACACTGCTAATAGTATTTATTAAAAGTGTGTTTGTTATATTTTTGTTTATAAGTTTGCACAGTTGCCCAGTTAAAAGAGCAATATTTTAGTTACACTTTTCAAACTAATTTGTGTCCTCCTAAAACAAATTTGTGTCATAGATAACAAAAGTATATTAAAATGTGTAATGTTCGCTATATTAATATTTGGTGATTTTTTTATTTCAGCTAGCAGTTGTTTTTTTTATCTTACAAAAGACTGCTGAGACCTGACAGTCTCTCATAAGCTTGTTTTGTAAAAATAACTTTTAATCCAAATAAAAGAGGTGTCTAGAAATACTACACTGATCAAATGTCTACTTTGTCACATATGGACTAATATGGCTTAAACTACTTTTAAGGTAAAAATGTAAATTAATAAATCATTAAAAAATGATTTTTGATACGCTACAGCTATTGGTGCTGAGTGTTTGAAAGCCCACGTGATGTCAGGAAAATTATGCATCTGGGACGTGGTCTGTATACGACATTCTTTACTTGTTGAAATGGTTATCTTAGATACATTCTCATAGAAATATATAACAAATGAAAGGAGCTAGTGTCACATACACACTCTCTACACACCTGACTCGCATACAGCTGTGAGGGGTTAATCTCTTGCACCAATCTTTCACTTACCTTTCACATAGGTTACAAAGCTTAGTGAAATCACAACCCAAATTAGGCAACAAACCCTAAAACAAGCTTCTACCACCTAATTGCTTTAATCGAGTGTATTTAGGAGAAACCCACAAACTGTAACACACACATATAATGTAACACACTGCCATCCGGCAGTTAAAGGGTTAGCACAACCAGGACACATTTATTCTATAAGAAAAGTTTATGAATTTCTGTAAAGGATGCAATTTATTAAGTTTTGTTTTAATAGAAAATGTTCAGTGCTAACACGTGAAAATGACAAAATAAGGAGAATTAACATAAATACTATACATTACCAATAACTCTACATTGTTTTTTGGAATCAGAAAATTGGAAACCAAAATCAGGTCGTAAAGTATAGCAAACTATGTTTCTGAAGTCCAAGTTTGTATATAGCTCACCTTTTGGAGTCAGGTTTCTAAACACGTGCCTTCATTTAATTCAACTTTCAAAGCATATTTTATTATGTTACATCTTCCTTCCTCCCCATACAACATGCATGAAGCAATGTAAGCCTATTGTAAATTATAAGAATATTGGAAGATGCCAAGGAGCTCTGTTGCCATAACAAATCAGGTCCTGGATTGCTGTGATGATTACTAAAATCTGCAATAATTTAAATTTGGGAGTACATTATGTTTTTTAGTACCTGAATTTAAAAAAGCTGTTGTGTAACATATAGATCCCCACTGATATAGATTTAATTTGACAATCACTGCCAAATAGACTCACACTGACAGACAGATTCATAATGACAATGATTGACACAGAGATGTAATACACAGCACACATGATTGGTTTACACAGTGATATCTCCTGAACCCCAGATGGAATGTACATATGTGTAACCTCTTTTCACATGTTTTAATATGCTAATACCAATTACGACATTGTGATACCTGCATAATGATATATAACTTTTATGAAGATTAAACACATTTACACTTGTTACAGTGTAACCTTTTATTGTTGCCCTGCTAAATAAAAAATGTCTTTTGCTGAGGCACATCAGGAATTTATTATTTAATAGATATTGCTCAGCAACTTTTTTAAAGATGTTTGAAGTTTCCTTATTGACATTAAAGGGCTCACCGTGTATGTCCCCATAAACCTCACATCACACCTTAAAAAACTCTAAACATTTGCATGCAAATAAACACACAGAGACTTGGATAAGTTATTAACAAATTGCGAGAACTTTTATTATGAGTTTTATTTTAATTTAACTAAACCTATGGTGGCGGAGAAAGGGCACTGCGAAACAGCTCTCAAGCTGGTAACACTATAACACAAGTGGACTGGCGCAAACCACCGTACATCCACAACCACAGGGGAACAAATCCCGTCATCACTAGCGGTGAGTTGGCGTCAGAGTGACTGCCCCTTTAAAACTCACGCTGCCCTCCCTCACCGAGCCGGACAGGGACCCTCCTCACCGAAGGACCAAAAAAGGAGTTACTGGTGCCACCTAGGGGACAGTGACCTACGACCAACTACCTGTGCGCCCACAAATCAGCCGCTGAACGCAGTGCCTTCCTACCGTAACATTAACTCAGAAAAATGCCAACACCGAGGAGTGGGTGGGTGGGATCTCGTGCCGTGGAATGAGGCAGTCCAGGAAGTGCAGCCTACTATAACAATCAAGGTCCCTCCCCCAGAAGCTCCCATTGGTCGGGCCCAACCCAATGTTAACCCCTTCAGGTTAGTGTTCAGCTTATTACAAACCCTGTCACCCTTTAAGTGCGTTCGTCCCATGAAGCCTCACTTGTCAGTCTGTGTGCCAGAAACTGGCACTACGTCACTTAAAGTTCATATGCATAACAGTTTATCTAAATCCAGGGTGCACAAATTAGAAATTCTATCTTTACAGATATGTTTTTAGTTATACAATGTTTAACCCCATCAGCTCTAGTGTTGTGTTGATTAACCCTTTTATAGCTTATTCGATAGCAGCTAGATAGAGACTTTAATTTGTAAGCATAACCCATACAATCCAGGCCTTTATAGTTGGGGTAGGGCATGTCCTAGATCAACTTGAAATTTCAGTGTAAAAATAAAGCTATCAAGTATTTGATTACCACATGAAAAAACAGCCAGTATTTAACTTATGTGCAAAATAATAAACTAATTTCCACCCTTGCATTGCAACATGTTTTGTTTCAGAGAACATTTACTCCTTTATTTGCCTTACTTTCCTTAATGACTCAGGCCCTATATATATTTGTTTAGCATATATCTATCTATATATATATATATATATATATATATATAAATATATATATATATATATATATATATATATATATATATATATATATATATTTCTAGGAAAGTTGACTAATATGGCTTAAACTAATTTTAATTTAAAAATGTAAATTAATAAATCATTAAAAAATGATTTTTGATACGCTACAGCTATTGGTGCTGAGTGTTTGAAAGCCCACGTGATGTCAGGAAAATTATGCATCTGGGACGTGGTCTGTATACGACATTCTTTAGTTGTTGAAATGGTTATCTTAGATACATTCTCATAGAAATATATAACAAATGAAAGGAGCTAGTGTCACATACACACTCTCTACACACCTGACTTGCATACAGCTGTGAGGGGTTAATCTCTTGCACCAATCTTTCACTTACCTTTCACATAGGTTACAAAGCTTAGTGAAATCACAACCCAAAATAGGCAACAAACCCTAAAACAAGCTTCTACCACCTAATTGCTTTAAACAGGTGTATTTAGGAGAAACCCACAATCTGTAACACACACATATAATGTAACACACTGCCATCTGGCAGTTAAAGGGTTAGCACAACCAGGACACATTTATTCTATAAGGAAGGTTTATGAATTTCTGTAAAGGATGCAATTTATTAAGTTTTGTTTTAATAGAAAATGTTCAGTGCTAACACGTGAAAATGACAAAATAAGTAGAATTAACATAAATACTATACATTACCAATAACTCTACATTGTTTTTTGGAATCAGAAAATTGGAAACAAAAATCAGGCCGTAAAGTATAGCAAACTATGTTTCTGAAGTCCTAGTTTGTATATAGCTCACCTTTTGAAATCAGGTTTCTAAACACGTGCCTTCATTTAAGTCAGAAATTTAGACTTGTATTATCTTTCACAAATGTATATATATATATATATATATATATATATATATATATATATATGTATTTTTTATTTATTTGTCTCCATCTTCTTGTTGTTTGTTACTGAGATATTTTTGCTGTATCATTTCACGTAACAGCAGTGAAAAAAGTCTTTGGGCCTGATTCATTAAGGATCTTAACTTAAGAAATTTCTTATTTCAGTCTCCTGGACAAAACCATGTTACAATGCAAGGGGTGCAAATTAGTATCAGAGGACAGGTGCAAATACACACTGATAATAATGACGACAATTGGCACATGTAGCTAGTCACTACTGACTGGATGAATACAGAGTCACCTTATTTGTTAGTGTGAGTTATTTGTGTTACCAAGACAGCACTGGAGTTCTATAGAGGTATGTTGGTTTTTATATTACACTGAATAGCTAATGCTTATTACACTATGTAGTGAACAGAGAAGAATTACAATTATATGGATAAACCCATAACATAATTGTGGAGAATAAGGCCTAATAATAACTGCAGTGTAAATATGGTATATCAAATGAATCCATTGATAAATTGAGCTACTAAGGTGTAAAATGTGAACTCAGAGAGTCTGGTGTGTTTTTACCTGGAGATCCTACCCACTTCTAGGGCAGCCCATATGTTAAAGAAAGCATTTTGTCACACATAGAAGTTGAGGAAATGTGTATAAGCTCAACTAATACGCTGGACCTAGGCCTGTTTGATTTCAATAAATTGGTAAATTCATAGTGAATTTATTAATAATAAAATTGGTTCTGTGTGTCACTCCATAGGAAAGTTAGGTCACATAGTAGAATTGGGTAGTAAATCATGCAACATGCAAATGGTGATTGTAAACAGTGTCACAGACCACAACCCCTGAAGGTGGAGAGAAAAATGGAAGCGTCTTCAAAAAGCAGACACCAGTCTTTTGGGAAATCAATCATTATTGATAAGCTGTCCATCTTCAATTCAATTTCCCTTGAACAGAATATACCACTGGTCTGTATGTTACTGTAAGGTACTGTTGTATGGTTCCGGGAATGACGAGGGGGCCTGCCACAACCAGACTGCCAGGCAGGCTTGAATGACCCATCACAAAATGAGCACCAATGACTCAGGAAGAATTGGAGGATGGGCAGCAAACATTGCAGCTTAAGCTATGCCCTGGGTCCCCACCTCTCAGGCATAGGGCCTTACAAAAAGTGCCACTTGTCTCCAGCTCCCTGCCCCCTGACCTAAAGCACCTCCCACTTGACGTCATGACATCACATTTTTGTAGAAAGGAGCTTCCGGCACCAGCAGAAAGATGAGGAAGAACTAGAAGAAGAGGGAACAAAAAGGAGAGGAGACTGTAAGTAAATCACAGGGAGGGAAGGGGATGGTTTTACATAGGTATTCTGACTCCTAATCTATACTTAATATAGGAGGTGGTTGACATGACTATTCTATCACGGAATCTATAAAAAATATAGTGTGGGAAGGTTGACATGACTATTCTGGCTTCTAATCTATACATTATATAGGAGCATGGGGACCAGAGGATGATATGACTATTCTGACTCCTAAACGTATAGGGGATGTTTGAAATGACTATTTTTCCACCTAATCTTTAATAAATATAGGGGAGGAGTTGATATAAATATGTGAAATCTATAAAAAAAAAACATGGCATGACTACTCTGATGCCAAATAAACAAAAAATAAGGGGTGGGATTTGTTAACTATTCTGGAGCCTAATCTCTTAAAAATATATAGCGGAAGGGGCTTTGACATGACTATTCTGGTGCCAAATCTACAAAATATATGGGTAAGTGGATTTGAAGAGACTATTCTGGCATCCAATCTATAATAAAAGGGGGGAGGTAGACATGAATTTTATGGTGCTTAATCTGTAAATAATATAGAGTTTGTTGGGAGAAATAACCCTTTTCATTGAATGGGAATGATTTCAGATTTCAATTTCAGATGGCAGCCCTGACAAGGAAAGCCCTCGTGACACCACGCAGCCAATCAGCATAGCAATCATTTAAAAATCTTAATTCAATGCAGTTGGAGAAACTAAGGGACGAGGTAGACAAATCTCTTCTCTAGCCTGCTGAGAAAGATTAGGAACCAAAAATTAGCAGTTAATTTTCAGGACAATGTTTGTTATCGTTAAAATATGTCAAGTAAGCCCTATTCCTAGATGACTCTGAAATAATGTATTTAAAGTGATGTGTGTCGCATGTTACAAGTCTCCCCCCTCACCCCAAAAATGCAGTTGATAATTATATTTTATAGATTATAAACTGTAAACAAACAAAACAAAATAAATATGATAGCAATATTAGGATTATTTGTGGTGACTAATTTATTATGGTCACTCCTCCCCCCCCCCCAAACCCCAGCACCCCAACCAACCCCCACACAACCCCCCCCCCCCCCCCTCAGTGGTCGAAGTGGAAATTTTGAAGTGACGTTATGGACGTTTAGAAGTGGCAGTATGAAAATTGTAATGGGAATGTAAGTGGTTGGGATTCAATAGTTTTACAATGAAGGCTGTGGGAGAACTGATGATATAGCATACCAATATATGTACCCCTTCTTCAACCACTGACCATCCCCTTATAAAGTTTGCTTAAGGTTTAATGTAAGTGTGGCAAACTGTAGCACAATTTCTTTAAAAAGTATGGAGTACCTGTGATAAATAGAAAGAATGTTACTTATTAGGGTTTGAATGTATTGAATTTAAAGACACCACAATGTGAGCCCAATGGAACAAATGAGGTTCGACCTCCCCCCCCCACCTCATCCTTCCCTCTTTCCCTCTTCTCTCTATCCCCTATCCATCAAAGTAATTAAGCAATCACATCACACTTGGTTTGTTCAATAAATGTTGCCAACAGTTCCGCGAGCAAGGCTTTTCATTATCCTTTCCAGTTTGAAAATCAAACCACCTCTTGGTGATGTAAAATGTTTAAATGATGTCATTTAAAATACTGCAATACTACTCAGTTGTGTATTACCCTGCTATATGTATATGTTGTTTATTTTCAATAAAAACTATTTTTATTAAAAAAAAGTATGGAGCAAAAAGTCTTATTTACTAAAACAAGTTTATTATAGAAGACTGTCAGTGAGATACCATTCTGCTACGTTTGCGGCGCTACCAAACAGATTAAGGGGTCAAGGCTACAGGGAATTGGGCGCTATTATAAAGCCCGACACAGACAATCCACAGTTGCTGCTGCTTTAGTCCAGGGAAATCCGGTACCTGTAATTCTCAAATCGAGCACTGTATACAGCACTGCATATCCTGTCTCCGTGTCTGAATCGCTCTGGTATCAGATCGCATGAAACTTTGTCTCTACACCATTTGTTCCACATGTTGTGAATCTGAATAGGATACTGTCTACTATTAAATCCCTCATACCAGAATTAGTTTTGTTAACTTGTCTTTGATATCATTGCCTGCATTTTAACTTGTGTTCACAGCCTGTATACTGATTTAGGCTTATTATCCTGCATGCAAACTCTTGCTTGCTACCACAGCCTATATATTGACTGGTGACTATTATCAGAGCCTGCATATCAATCTGTGTTCACACTCTGCATATTCAATTTTGCTTAATACCCTGCATTTGAAACCTTGTTATTCTACAGCCAGGCCCGGCGCTACCATTAGGCAGCGTTAGGCAGCTGCCTAGGGCGCCGGGCTTGCGGGGGCGCCACTGAGGCGGCCATCGGGTCGGGCATTAAGCAGGCATTGATTGGGCATTGTACTCCATACAGGCAGCAGCCGCTGCTCTAAAGTAACATCTAAAGCTGCCGCACAGTTATGTTAGTTTCAGCCATAATTACAATGTCAGGCTGACATTCACATTTATCGAGAGTCTCAGCAGCACTCCTACAAGCCGATAAGCTCCGCCCCTTCCACCCGATAAGCTCCGCCCCCAGATGAGGCAAAGATAAACTATGGTGGGCTGCAGGATCAGACAGGCGTGGATACTTTTACCTGCTGACACCCACATGGAAGAAGGTAAGTGTCAGGGAGGAGAGAGGGAGGGCTATTAATGTTTTGGGAAAAAGGTCTGGGCTATTAATTTAATAGTAGGGTGATGCTGCTCAAAATAAAATATAGTTGTATGTTATAAAACAAGTTTTGCATTTCTGCAGTATTTAATGCCAGTGAGTGTTTCTGATATTTTATTTAAGTACTTACTGTATGCAATTATACATTACATTTCTATTTAATGGTAAAAAACAATGATAAATTAGGTATTATGTTTTTCCACATTGCACGGTGTTAATCATTTAATGGTGGGTGGGAACTATTAATTTGTGGGTAGGGGCTATTTATTTGGGGGTATTTAATATAAAAGTGTTGGTGCCTATTTAATATGGGACTATAAATGTATAGTACTGGGATGATTTGGGGGCTATCAATTGAATGGGAGCAGGCAGAGTTTGTAGAGAAAAAGGGCTATTTATTAAATGTGAATACTACTTATTAAAGGTCGGGACTTTTGGGATGGAAGTAGGTCAATTTATTAAATGTGAAAACTATTAATTTAATGTTGGAGCTCATAGGACGGAAATAAGCTGATTATTAAATGGAAATTCTATTAATTTAATGTCAGGGATGTTTGGAGAAATAGGTCTATTTATTAAATCGGAATTATATTAATTTAAGGTCTGGGCTGCTTGCAGGGAGGGAGGCCTAATTATTAAACTTGAGTGCTCTTGATTTGGGGGAGGAAGGCCCAGAGGGTTCTCTCATTGCTAAATTTTCCATAATTTATGTACCTATCCTTTTTTCCAAACAGGGCAACATCATCCCAAGATCCAGACAAGCAGCATTTGAGTTTAAGCCACCAGCAGCTGCAGGTAAGAAAAGCTTCAAGAACAGGTAGGAGAAAACAGGACAGTCTGCCAACAGTCCTGAATATGATGGGGCAGTCCTGATTTTGGATTCGCTTATTTTGCTCAGTCAGGACTTTGTCCCCGCTGCAAAGACAATTGGGAGGTATGTCCTGCTACACACTGCTCTGCTAGTGAAGGGTAAACTGCATGCACCTAATAGTAGTGTACGCAGCATTGCCTGTCTATTTGATGAGCATAGGTGGGGGTTGTAGAGCAGCCTAGCGCTGTATAAAATTATAGCAACTCCCCTTACGTGCTGGTCATGCCCACTCTGGTGGCATGGAATGGAAACTCCTCCCTACAAATCCTGTGTTTGTTCCTAAACAATAAATGCAGAATTTATATTCATTTATTTTCAAAAGTCAAGTGTGTGTGTGTGTGAGTGGCTGAGAAGATGGTTTTGGGGCGAGCAGGGGCGGTAGGCTGAAGTTTTGCCTAGGGTGCTGTGAAACCTGGCACCGGCCCTGTCTACAGCCTATATATTGATTGATTGTTAAAGCTCCCAGTATGAATACAGCAGAAAGTATTAGTATTTACTGCAAACGGAGTGTCTTTATTTGGAACATAGGTCACATATGTAATATCAAAATGCAGTCAATGTTAATACATGTATCACAAGTCCGTAGGCCTAACAGGTAATTGTCATGATCTGCCTCTGGCAGCAGTTCTGCATCTTCTCCCTAGATGCTCCTTTGCCTTTACCTGATCCTGCCTAATAAGGGTTAAGCTCTGATCCATAGATCCGGATCATGCTTATCTGTCTCTGACCTTTAAGAGACTGCCTGTCTGTCACGGTTCAATGCAAAATACAGCTCGTGAGCCAGGAATGAAGTAAAAACACACAATGTTTATTGCTGGAAGTACAACCTGATGGTGTAATAATGAGCATACAGGAAAATGCAGAAATAAATAATGGGTAGATGGCTGATGCAGGTAAGCAGTGATATGGAGAAATCCCAGGTAGCAGTTAAACCACAAGTACAGCAGAAAGGAAGCACAGCAGCATGTAACAACAGAAAGTACCAACAACAGTTTGAGACAACAGAGAGTAACAACCAGGGCCGCCGAGAGGGGGGGGAGCGGATACTAATTACCCGGGCCCGGGCCCTCACTCTGAATTTTTATTTTTATTTGTGTATGTGTGCCTGTGTGTATAGAAATGCTCACATGATCGCGGCGCCGGCCCCTCTCTGTTTGCAATGAATGTCGGGCGTGAAGTCATCACATCACACCCGACATCCAGTGAAGAGCCGCGCACAGAAGAAGACAGAAGACAGAAGAGAGAAGAGAGAAGAGAGAAGAAAAGAAAATAAAGATGAAAGAAAGCACTACAGAGGTAAGTGAAAGAGGAGAAATGCAGAGAGGCACAGGGGGTTAAAGAAAAGAGGGACAAGCAGCATAGCACAGGGGTTTAAAGAAAGGAGGGACAAGCAGCATGGCACAGGGGGTTAAAGAAAAGAGGGACAAGCAGCATGGCACAGGGGGTTAAAGAAAAGAGGGACAAAAGCAGCATGGCACAGGGGTATAAAGAAAAGAGGGACAAAAGAAGCATGGCACAGGGGGATAAAGAAAAGAGGGACAAAGACAGCATGGCACAGAGGGATGATAAAAGGAGGGGGCAAAGGCAGCATGGCATAGGGGGTGAAAAAAGGGGCAAAGGCAGCATGGAGGGCACAGTGTGATCATAAGGGGGCATAGCGTGGTGATGATAAAGGGGCACAGTAATGTGTGTGTGATGGCAAGGAGCTTTTGGCAATGTAGTGTGTGTGAGGTAGATGGTGGCTAATTAATGGTTGCTAGTTTGTTTGCGGGGTAATGGGAATACTATTTTAATGTTGGGGCTGGAGGAAGGCCTAATTACTAATCATGGATGCTATTGATTTAACGGTGGAGCTGGCTGTAATTTTCTAAATGTAGCCATTTTTTTTCCAAATAGGTCCTCCAACAATCCAGGATCCAGACAAGCCACAACTAAAGAAACCAGCAGCCACATGTGGTAAAAGTGAGAAGGACAGAGCAGCATAGTGTGTGAAATGTTGTGGTTCTAGTAGGGACAATGCCAATGTTTGGTGAGTGTTTGGTGAGCCCAGTGGGCGCAGGCCAAGACTGAACTCTTTCTGTACACACTGCATTCTTCCTATACTACACAAGGGTGCTAGATGTCCTGAAAGTCAGGAGCACTTGGACAAATTCTACGTGCCCCAATTGTGTGACCACACCCCTGAAAAATTTTGCTTACTCAACTATAAGGGGGGCCCCATGAATTTGTTGTACCGCGGCTCTGAATTCCTCTTGGCAGCCCTGGTAACAACAATAACCAGTAATGTATGTTGGGAGTGACAGGTTTAAGAAGGGACATACCCAGGTGCAAGAGATAATTACAGAACAGGTTAACCCCTGATACAAACAAGTAAGGCACAATAGCAGCACCTCTGGTGAATAGAGGTACTGCCAATATAAATACAATAATAAGGACCAAAAGGCAGGAGCTGCCAGGCAAAGCAGCATTCAATGCATAAGCTTGCAGGCAGATCCTGACACTGTCCCTGCAGTCTGGGCCAGTTCATTAATTGTCTTTGCTGCTGAGGTTCCTTAGTGTAACTCCTGTATTCTGATCCTGACTGACTTCATTGTATTGACTCCTGCTTGTTCCTCTGTTTGCACATCATCTTATGACCCAGACACTGACTTTGTTTTGTCTTCGCTCCTGCTTTCTTCCTGTAATCCTTATGGAACTTTTGGCTTCTGATCCCTGGCTTCTCTGACCTTGTTTTTTTCTGATTTTCCTGTAAATCCTCCAGTGCCTCATGTATCCTGGTTAACCTGGACATCCATGCTGCCTGTGCCTGCAGAGTATTGCTACTACCAGGTAAGCCAGTCTCTCTGTGCCTGCACTTCACCTGTAATATCTTCAATCCGATGTTTACCTTGGAAAACTAGAGTCTCCAACTCCACAACTTTATCTGGCAATCTAAACACTCACTATCTGCAGTCCACTGTTTAACTGGGAAACCAGATATCCAATATCTCCAGTCTACAGTATAACTTGGAATACCAAAGTCTCCAACATCCCAGCCTAACCTGCTAACTCTGTCTAATCTATACCAACAGATTATCTGTTGTTCTAGGTATCCAATATTCCTGTCCCTTAGCTATCTGGGTATCCTGGGATGCTGTTTTCACTGTTTTATTTGGACTTGAGTTGTTTGCCTTATCATTTACTGCATCTCAATTTTACCTGTATGTCCTTTGTTGAAAATAAACAACTTTGTTCCATTTCTCTCTGTGGTGTTCATACTAGGAATCCTGACAGTAATGCTGGTAAGATGTATTGTAGAGTCAGAAGGTAGAGGGCAACTCATGGTAGCAGGTAGTGAGCAACCAGAATACAAAGGCAAACTAGATCAAACAGGAACTAAAGACTTGGTAATTCTGATATCTGGGTATAATAGAGGGAGTGCAGGTACAAGTAGACTGGATTACCAGGTTAGCAGGAGATAGTGGAGTGAAGTGCAGATTCAGGTTTGCAGGTTTAACAGATGAAGCAGGAGACACTGGATATCCAACATAAATGGTGAAATGCTAATTCAGGTTACCAGGTTAGTAGATGAAGCAGGAGACCCTGGATATCAGGCACAGACGGTGAAGTGCAGATTAAGGTTACCAGGTTAGCAGAGGCACGAGGCACAGATTAGCCAGGGGTCACAAGGTACTGAATGATTCATGTGAGAATCAGGCAAGAGGAATGCCAGGTAAGCCAAGATCAGAAGTTGGAATATCCACAAACAATGCCAGGGAGTAGACAGGAGCAAAGTCGAATGAAGCCAGGGTCTAGGTCATATACAAAGGTGCAAAATGGTGAAAAAGGCAGATGTCAGAAAATCAGGAAAAAAAACAGTTACAATTCACAGGATAGCCCAGTCTATTTAAAGCACCTGTTTCCTTACCTGAGTGCCAGATCTTTAGGTCACTGCTTCTGCGAAGACATGTTGCTACTGAGTACTATCACCAATACCTGTTTTCAGCTCTCTGGTGTTTCAGCATTATCCTGCTGCAGAGTATTACCACCCTTACCTGCTTCAAGCTCTCTAGTGTTACAGCATTATCCTGCTGCAGACCATTGCCACCAATATTTGTTCCCAGCCCTCCGGTGTTACAGCATTATCCTGCTGCAGAGCATTACCACCAATACCTGTTCTCAACTCTCTGGTGTTACAGCATCACCCTGCTGCATGGTATTTCTACCAGTCTCTATCTCATGCACATTGGTGCTTCTGTACGTTATCTACCTGCAGACCATCGCACTTCCTCATGATCCTGACCCTAGGGTCTTCCTAGCTCTACAGGACCTCTGTGCCTCATCTACCTGCAGAACATACTCCTCATTATTACTCCTATCAGCAACCATCTTACTCCTGTGACTTGCTTCTCCTCTCAGTCTCGCTTGTGCCCCTCCTTGAGAACCAGGACCTGCGGTTAGGGAGCCGCTAAGTCCAAACTTCCTTGTAGAGGTCCTGGGTGAATAGACTCTGTGCCTCTTGGAAGGTAGAATCAACTCAAGCAGACCATGCGGGTTCTTCCAAATCCTAGAGCGTGACAGGAGCCAGGTAACATCTCAGTCAATGGGATTGTATCCATGAAATGATAACCATGACAGTAAGTTATGTAACCACAATGTTAATATTGTAGTAAAACAGCACATTATTTATTAATTTAATGTGTAAAAACATTACAAGTTGTTAACTAGGATGTTAGTGTACATTACAACTGTGTACTTATTGAACAAAAAAAGTAAAATAAAAACAAACTATTTTTATTCTCTGTTTCACAGAGCAGGTCAGAGAGACAACCCAGTACTTGGAGGAGGAGCAGAGCCAAGAAAAGCAGACCTGGAGCTAGAGTAGGAGGCAATGTAGCCTTCTATTCTATTTAAAAACCATGTTGTTTATGTAGGCATAGCACTGTAGGCCTTAGATGAGTCAATCTTGGCCAAGCCAAATGATTGAATAGGTGAATTCAGTGTCCAGGTGTTTGTACTAATTGAACTTTATTACCTTATGTTTTTATCTTTTTGACCCGTATTTGTGTGTGTGTGTGTGTGTGTATGTATATATATATATATATATATATATATATATATATATATATATGGTCCAGGCACACATGGGTGACATCCATCATGACTTGAGGGTCGTGCTGGATTACATGGGTCATCTCATGCAATACCTGGAAAAAACAAAAGAATAGTTTCTAAAAAAATAATTAATTTTTTTTTCAAAAACATATTTTTTTGTTGTTCAAATATAGTTGTTTCATTGTCCATACAACATATGGTTTGAAGTTAATACATTAGTATTAAACAGTGTAATTAATATTAGATATCAATTTTGCAGTGACAGTATAATAAGCATATACCTAATATGGTGTTAAAATGTGTTTATTGGTTGCAAATGGGGCAATCACAGAATATTGCCAATAGCCAAACAATACATGCATAGCAAGGTAGTAATAACATTGTTCCAAATAAGCCCAAACAGTTTGCAATGAGGATGTGGCAAAGTACCACAAATAAACATTGTTGTTCTGACAATGTAGAATATGATATAAATTATTTTTGTTAATTGAAAACATTGTTAATTCAGAAATACAGCATACACTGCACTCTCCATTAAAACTAGTGACTTTATACCATATGCACCAGTATATTCAGAGTTTATTTAGGTGTAAGTATATATAATGTACTCCTGACTTAAACACATATGGTTCTGGTGCAGAGCTAGACACATCTTGCGATGTGACACACTCTACTAGTGAGTCACATCTTTTTGCTAATTGGCAAACCTAACATCTCTTTATACTCACATCCACTGATTTTCAAGGAAACTTTGATCTACATAGTTATCAGGCCCTCTGGCTTGTAACACAAACCCTTTATTTCTATAGGACATCTTCCCCGCAGAGTGGTTGCTGGAAGGAGCAGTTATCTCCTTTTTTCCCGGACAAATAATTCCTTTTTTACTGGTTAAAGTGAGTTTAGCAATTATACACAATAATGCTTCAAATATTTTAACTCTTGACTTTCATAAAAATATGAAAAATCATATTTAGTATTATATTTGGGCCTTCACCATGACAATTATTATAATTATTAGGTGTCCACTAATCATATTTTTCTCCTGTGAGAAAGAATAATTTATTAGTTCAGAAATGTCATTTCAGCATGTCACTGGCTGGTGATTAGAGAATTAATTCTACAAAGTAGCAAGAAAATATATCGTAATTATCTCATTTGAATGGAATTGGCACAATGGATGACTAGACTGCTTAATATGTAAATGATGTGAATTACTGAAATGTACATACATTATACTAAATATTTTAAAATATACTCTACTTCCTCTTTAGAATATAGAGGGAATAATGCCAAGAAATTAATGAAAACCTGCCAAGTATTTTTTCTTTCATCTGGTTATAAGTTGTTTAAATCTAGGGAATGCTGCAAGCATGAAAAGCATATTAAGTAATGAGTGATTATAATAAAAATACCTGAATTATGGTGAACCAAGTGAAATGAAAACATGACAATAATGGAAACTATAAGCAATGATAGCTTATTAACAAAATTAATTCAATAATAGATTGTGGACAAAAAATAATTCCAGCATTTGATCACACAATAAAACTGCTCCCTAAAGTTGGTTGCATAAGGTATACTTTTTTGCTTTAAAAAGTCAATTAAATTACAGTTGGTTTAGAAAGAGAGAAAGCGAATTGACAGAATTCAAAACTGGTGAATAAAATAATACTCCTTGAGCTAAATAGTATTACCTTGTATAAACATATTAGCAATGTATATGAACAATCATAAAATATTATAATAGTGTTTGGAGTCTCTGAAAAACAGTGCTGTCCAGATGTCTAATAAGAAACAAATACAGAGAAAAATCCCCCAGCACACTGCTGTGAGCCAATAAAAGAGCTGCAAATGTATGATAAGCCACCTGCTCCATCAAAACGCTTCTGCTAATCGGGTAGTCATAACTCTAAACAATGAGAGTCCCTATATTGGTTCATACATACATGTGTTTTTTAATTGAAATCTAACTTACCAAGAAGAATTCCAGAAACCTCTAAATGGCAATAGAGGACCAGCCCTACCCATTAGCTGCTGATACCTAACATGCCTCTCAAACAACAATACAGATATGGAAGTCACCCTATTAGTAGAAGTGCCTTGATAGGACAGGTGACTTCTCATACATTTGGGAATGTGTATAACTGAGATTTCTGCATTGTATGTATAAGTAGAATAGTAGCTCTATTACTAGTTATAGCAGTGTGCTGGTGATTTTTCTCTGTATTTGCTCCTTTCTGGATAACCCCACCCTTTCAAGCACCTGCTGTGAACCTAAAAATTGAATGAGCAAATTCTATTTCTGTACAGATATCTAGTAAGCCAGTTGTTTGTCATAGATGGCACTAGAGATTTTCAAAAAATATGACCCTGTAGCTAATCTTTCCATGTAATCTTCACGTCTCTGTTTGTGAAGAGCGCACCACACATCCACCAGCTCCTATGTGTTGTTTTCTATTGCTAACAGCATACCTGCATCTGTTTTAAAGACTTACTTCCATCTAGGAACCAATAATAAAACCAAGCTAATTATGAGTTTGCCAAGATTTCATAAAGTCAAATTAGTACCAGCATGACAGTAACAAGTAACTATCACAAACATCAAATATAATGTAAAACAATTACTATAATATCCTTTACTAAAATATAGCACATTGTTACTGCAGCGTCGACATGCAAAATGTACCGTGCACGTGCAACTGACCGGGTCCCAGCTGTCACAAAACTACATCTCCCAGCAGGTGCAAAGGGGGAAAGTGAGAAAGGGATGCCAGGGAGAAGAAAGGCAAAGCTTGAGAGAGGAGGGAGAAGCATGTGTGAGCCATGCAGACAGAGAGGAGTGACAGAGAGAGAGAGACAAGACTTGTTAGAATAGAAGAGCAGAGTCGGTGATAGAGGCACCAGAGAGTGAGAGGAAGAGAACAGAGGAGGAAGTGAGGAGAGAGAACAAGAGGCCATTTTGGTGAAGCAGCTGCCAGACTCCATGCCTGAGAGAAGCCATGCTGCCAGTAGAAACTGGAGACCAGTGAGATATGGAGCAACCAATTTCTGTGTGATATACTTGAAAGAACTGAGACTTTTGCTGTTAGTTAGACAGGGAACTGGTGGGGAGACCTGAAAATTTATGTGTACAAAAACTTTTTGCAGGCCTATGCTTTAGTGTCAAGGGTGTATTGCAGGGAGAGATGATAGGAACTTTGGGACTGAGAAATTAAAGAGAAAGAGTTTGTAAAATCCTAAAAGCAAAGCCTTTTCAGTGAAAGTAAAGTTGTGACACAAACTACAGTAAAAGTAAAAGTGAGTTGTTTCATCAGAGTAGAAACGAGGTAACCGCCCATTATGCTACAAATGTTGCTGCATCCATATTGGATTGTTGTTATGTGATAGTGTTGTTCATAGAATCTTCAGAAAAGATCCCTTTTTCTATTAGGAACAGATAACCTAAAGTGCTATTACTAGAAATCCTGAGTACTTTGTCTAAGTAAGTGACAAAGAAAGACTGCTTATGTGATTAGAGTTTTGTGGATGCTCTCAGCTAACTTGTGGATAAGTGCACAAGAGGTACCTCTTAGTGTGATAGAGGATAGGAAGTGGGAAACATACAAATTGTGTTTAAGTATTTGTGTACATTTTACTGCTATCTTAGAGTATTGCTCTGTTAATTATTGTCCAAGGGTTATATTGTTCTCATTGTTATTTATTTACTGCTAATCTTTTACTAATGCAAAATATATTTTTGATAACAAACCAAACCAAACCAAAACATTAATAGCCAACGCCCCTGCAAATAAATGTGCCGGTGTGGCTTCTAAAGACCAGTTTGGAATATTGAGATTTCATTTGTGTGCCTGAGTTGGTAAGTAAGTGGACAGAGGGTTCCTTAGTCTCCCTCTGGTGTTGCAGATTCACTCAACATTAGCCAGCAAATATACTATTGAAGATACACTGCTCCCAAAAACACGCTAAGGAAAAGGGTGTTACATTACTATATTGTAAGCAATTTTTTTATGTCAACTGGACAACATGGATTTTAATATAGTACATGCAGGTACTTTAACACTCAATCACCATTTTTCAGTATATATCATTCTTACATTTATTACAAATATGATTTTCTGTACATTATCTGAATTCTATATTTCTTACCAAAGAAAATGCATTCAGGTAAGATATCACAAGGGACTACTCTTGAAATCTATATGGAAATATTATCCCAAACATACGTCATGTCTTGCATTATTACATACGTAGTCTTATGGTTCAATTACAATATAATAGTATTAAATAACATTTCTCTGTGTTTACACTTTCTTGTTAAATAATGTGTTATTAACTTGATAATGAGGTGTAGGTTTTCCTACTCCATTGTGGATGCAAAAGGCCTTTTGTAATTCAAACGATGTAAGTTTGAATTACGCAATCTAAGTTTGGGTGACGATTTAGGTTATCTTGGAAATAAACTATACCTAATAACTTATACATTTAAAATCATAATAATACTATTCAAATATCATTTTTTTTCAAATACTACTTCCAATACTACCTTATTGTTTCAATATTTACATTACTGCTGAACTATGCTAGAAAAACAGGCTTTACTCTATAGGTATTCCCAAGAGCAGGAAACATTCACATTACCATGGGTCCATCAACAGTGTGTGGGGTAATGTAAATGTACAATTTTTTATAAAATATTTTGATTTAGTTATTTTACTAGAGGGAAAAATGTTTGTGTTTTCTTTTTGACTAAGCCTGTTTACCTATTTTATTCCAGTACCCAAAAAAATACAGAAAGAAAGAGGCTACTGTGGTCTAGTGACTTACTACACTGGAGCGTTCATCTTTGTCCCAATTTGCTGTATACATAAATATATATAAATGTTTGCACTGGCTGCAGAACCACAGTGTACACAGTGGGACCCAATATCCAAGAAAACTAAGCTTTATATGAATGTTAACTGATTTTGTACAGATGCCATTTCTAATACAAGTCTATAGAGGAAACCTAAAATCTGAAAATCTGAATGTTGTTTTTAAGGATGAGCAAGATTAATTGGCGTTTTGGTGAACAAATAGCTATTTTGTAAAGTGATCATTACTTCCAAGTTACTGTTCCTTGACTTCTAATTTGTTGATAAATAAATAAACATAATTTAGTAATTTATATAAATACGATAAGTAAGGAATAAGATAAGAAAACACACTAGAGGCAAAAAGGGAACAGCCATGATGAATGAATTTGGCCATTTATTTATAAAATGTGCTAATCTAATGTAGATTATAAACAGTATTACCACTGTGTCTAAAATGTTAAAATATATACACTTATGTGAGAGAACTTAAAACCTAAAATGCAACTACTTGTAAATAAAGAAAATTGTGAAAGAGCAGGTTATAACTATCATGTGGTTAGAGGTCGTGAATAATGTGTCAATGGGAGGAGTCAATAGCATGATGCAAAAATGTGCAGGACCTGATAGTACAACTGCCTACCTTGCTCTAGATGAATCAAATATTATAGTTGATATGTTGCTGCAGGTTATTCTACACATACATTTTTGTTCCATATTAGCAAATATTTCCCAATATTTTTCAAATGTTCCAGACTTAAACAGGCCCAAAGAGTGAGATTGTTTTGGACCAAAGTGGTCCAACAATGCATCGTGTGATAGGTTAATTATACTCACTCAGTCCAATAAAAATCTTAACAGAATTGATTGACGGTGATTAGGCTGGCTGAGAAAGCTGATAAGGCTCTCATTATCATGTGTAAGCTGTTATCTGCCAATAATATTGCGTAGACCCCTTGTAATCTACTAACTCGGCCTAATCTCTAAATGACCAGATCTGTGTCCACCGTGTATATTACCAAACTTGTCTCAAAGATTTTTTGTTTTTTGTTATTCTGAAACAAACCTTCCCACTTACCTCTTTTTTTAAAAAAAAATCGTAAACACCCTTCCCCTGCCTAGCTAAGTTAGCCCGCAACCTGATAAATAAAATGTTCTAGCTCTCTCATTTGAAATTCACTTTACTGATACAGAACTGTTCCTATCGTATGTTGCTCATCAGTGAGCATTGCAAACCCAACTTTTTTAACAAACTGCAGTGGGCAACAAAAGATAAAAGCTGATTGTTGGAATAAGAGGCTGCGATATGCTCCAGTACATGGCCATTCCATTCTTTGTCTTTCTGCACGGGCCCCAGCTCTAACTACTCTGATCAGTTGCTGATTCTTCCATGCCGAATATCGCACTATACTAATATGACAGCAGTGTCGTTGGAAATGGGGGCACTTCAATGCAAGAAAATGTAAACTTTTCATTTTTTTCTTTCATTTTCTTTTTCATTTATTAATTAATTTCTGCTGGCAGAGATGAATCTAACATGCACACCAGTTGCCTCCACTGTCTGCACATTGAAATTGTTTGTATTTTCTTTAAAAAAAAAATCTCTTTAGCAATTTCAAATATACATTTTTAAAATGTGAAAACCAGCGGACTAAGCATACACACAAGCATAAACTGTGTAATATCTGTAAGAACTCTAAAGTCTGTAATATAAAAACAATGTAAAATCTGTATATGTGTAATGATGATTCATTTAAGCAGAAATTAGTTAATCTTTTTAATGGATTGTCTATGAAGAACACTGCCTTATCAATTGCATTTGTGCTCTTATTACTCCTGGTTGTTAAGGAACTAGTACTCTTTCATTGACGCACCAGTGCAAGCAGGAAACTTATGCTAAATACATTTTGTGACTCATTGCAATTTGCTATCTCACATCCTGGCTGTTTGGTCATTAGCTTCAGCAGTGGTGCCTAATGGATGCACAGCAGGAAGTCATTTTTCATTGTAAATGTTTGATAAGAGAACAGAAAATAAAAAAATAAAGCAGTAAGGAATTCATGCCCCAGAATGGATTGAGGATGGAAAGAAATTTAGGGACGACATGGCTTGTGGTGATTTTATTAATGGTGATTCATTCATGCTTGCACGTCATCTATGTGTATTGAGAGATCATTATAGCGTAAGGCTTAATGACATTGCTTGTGAAAGTGATAGACTGGAACGTAGGAAAACTAATAAATGGTTTGCTAACCATGATATTGTTTTGCTGTCAAGAGCAACTGTGCTATTTCACATTTTAGTAGCATTAGAGGTATTGTAAAATCGTGTTTTATTATAAGGATGCAGATCACCAATGGGGCTATATTGTGAAGCTGCTATAAATCCTGTTATGTTCTTGACAGGAAAGTTTGTGACTTATGGTGATGTTTAATCATTGCACATTATATAGTGAATAAAATACACTTTGAGCAGGGAGAGTCCAGTTTTACTTCCCAAGGAGGAGCCACTCAGTGCAAAGTGTGTTTTATAACGCCCTTGTGCTTAATTTTAAATACATGTAAAACATTATCTGATATATATTACAAATACATAATGTTGTGCATGAAAAAACATTAAGGCTAAAGGTTAATATTTTACAAAGCAATACACATAAATTACTTTTTGATCATCTGCTGCTTGTCCTGTTAAAACATACATGTATATATATATACCTTTAAAGGAAAACGATATCTTATCTACAACTATTTTAAGAAATGTATCAATTAGCCAATTAGCAGTTAAAGCTATATATAACTATGATATGAGCCAAAATGAATGACTGAGCGTGAGCAACAGTGTGGTATTCGAATTAGTCTGATGTCATTTGCTTCTCACTGGGCACTTATTTCAGCCAATCTTTACATGCTCTCAGTCTGCTCTGTACTCTGTACTGTACATCTGAGCTTACACAATTTGAATTTATTTTTTTGCTAGTGAAGAGAAGATAAAAAGCAACTTCGTTATTTTCAGATAAAAACTGTAAAACTGTAAAGGATGTGGGCTACAGAAACCTCATATTCCTGAAATTACAGTAATTATACATAAGGATCTAACAACAGACAACTCAGCAGCAGTCTAATAACAGACTAACAATAAGAGCTTTCTTCGTAATATTTCTGTATTTTTTATTTATTATCATTTATTTATATAGTGTCACCATATTACACAACCAGAGCTGGATTAAGGCTTTAGGGGATGGGGGGGGGGATTTAAGACAGGGGGCTCCTATGGTCTAAAATGGAATACGGCCTGATTCATTAACAAATGAAAAACAAACGTAATGTGTGGTTTTTTAAAAAAAAAAACCACAGACATCAGGCATTGGCACATAAATAAGGAGCTGATCTGCATAAAGGTTGATGAATATGGCTCTAGGTCAGATCTGCTCTAACAGACAATACACTGAGAGGATGCATCCAATACATATGTGCAAAATAAAGTCACAAAAGTATGCACATTAGAAAAGCAAAACTCTTCAATGATTGTCACCTAGTTATATAGTCATTAATGACAAAACATTTTTTTTTAAATTGCTTTTGTTTACAATAAAATACATTTATTAGAATATTCTTAATGTCTACTGTACATAAAATGCATTTTTACAGTTGTTCCTGAGTGCAAGCACATGTTCTAGCTGGCTATGCAACGTCATCACTAGTAATTGACACCTACACCAGACCTGCAACTGGTGCAAGTGATACGACTGAAATCACATACCTTATAGATGCCCAAAGCTTGAATCGGATGCTGCTGTGTGCGCTCATGCTTGGCACTCCCTTAATGTACATTGACTACATGCATATGGCCATACTCCTCGCCGATCAGCTTCTGAAATTGTAGGCTGTAGTGCGTTCTCTGGCACATGGTCCATTTCTGGGCATGCACAGTGCGATTTTACGCGAAATGTGACACATATCGGTATTTACCTTTCTTAATGATTCAGGCCCGTAGTGTCATCGTTGACAAAAAGGAGACAGATAAACTACATTATTATACAGGATGCAAAGTATTTTAAAATTGTTATTAGTGTTTTCTGATATCTGTCAAACATTAAAAAATTATTTAGTTAATTTACATTTTCCTTTGTTCTGTCTTGGTGTTGTTGGTATTAAGCTGATGTAGAAAGATTTTTCTGGATTTTAAGGAGACTCTCTGGAACAACTTAAGGCAAGGGTTCATTGAAGTGTTTCTTTCAAGTGAAATTAACTTGCCCACTCATAATGTGAACATGTGGGAGTTAGCAAAGTGTAGGGGGGCTTATTATATAAACCCAAATGAGGTTAAGTTGGCCAGGACCTATGTAAATAAGCTAATGAGTCTGTTGAACCACACAAAACAGCTAGAGATAATAGCATGAACATTTTTTTGAAAGTGGCCTCATGTAGTCGGGACCAAAATAACTGTAGGCATGGCCAACACAAAGCAGGCGGGGTTAGTACACCTTTAGCTGTAGCCACAATGGTGATAAGCTTGGACAACTCCTGAGATGGCGATAACAGAACAGCTAATATGGTGGTGTAAGTACCTTGTTAAATAGGATTCCACATGCAAAGGCAATAACACATTTTGAAATGACAAAAAGCCCTATTGGTTTATTTAAGGGTATTTCCCCCTTGAATAAATGAGTTCTCCAGTGCATGCAAAATCTCCAATAAGGAAACCCTGGCCAGCAGTGTCTCAGAACACCATTAGCACATGTACCAATAGGGTTTTGAGCATGGTGAGTAAGACCTATAACATAACAAAAGTTTGCTATTGAGACACTCAACAAAATGATTAAAATCAGAAAAATGTTCTTACCTAATCTCCTTAGGTTCAACTATGTGGCATTGGACACGGTTGTGCTTCTTTTCATCCATGTCACTCTTGATCGGCAACCACCAGAACTGGTTCCACCTGCCAAGCTTTAGAAGAAATGGAAAATGGAAAAGCATGCATAGGGGAGAAGTGGAAGACGAGTGGGAAAAGTTGTGGTGCAAGTTTGTTGTGGGGGGCAGATAGGATAAAAAGGGGCTGGCATATGGGATGGGGATTGTAACGGACTTACCTGTCCCCGCCGTCCTGAAGCCGCACTTCCGCATCCAGCGATCACGTGACCGCGTCCCGGA
Source organism: Mixophyes fleayi (assembly GCF_038048845.1). Lineage (NCBI taxonomy): Eukaryota > Metazoa > Chordata > Amphibia > Anura > Limnodynastidae > Mixophyes > Mixophyes fleayi. Next base: position 162,435,246 of record NC_134404.1, on the reverse strand, counting down.
GGCGGTCACGTGACAGAAATCTAGAGGCGGGGATTTTGAACCCCCTTCAGTACTTAAAGATCACTCTGACACTCACTGAGTGTCAGAGCAACACTTACCTGTTCCTGGCTCCTGTGCTTTGTGGATTGCTGTGCCTTCCAGTCTCCTGTGTCTGCCTGTGTTCTGACCTCAGTCTGTTTGATTCTTCTGGCTCTCCAACCCCTGTGTACCGACCCAGCTTGCTGACTATCCCTCTGTTCTTGTGACCCGTGTACCGATCCCGGCCTGATTGACTCCGAGCTGCCTCCTGATTCTGCCTGCCTCCATTCCTGTGTACCGAACCGGCTTGATTGACTCCGCATCTTCCGCTCCACTCCGCTGCACTACTTCTTGGGGCGAACCTGAGGACCGCGACCTGCGACTCCTGGCAGCAAAGCCCACCCCGCCTTGCGGCAGTTCTTGGTGAACACCAGGGAGATCGTTAGACTCCGCACCTCAGGTAAGCCAGCGCTAATCAAGATTAGTAGTAGTAATCCAGTAATCTGTTACAGGGATACAAAGGGAGACATACACACAAAAGGAGAGAACAGAGTCGCACTCACACACACACACACACACACACACACAAAGGGGGTGAACAGAGGTGCACACACACAAAGGTGGAAAATACAAATGAGTGGGAAACAGGCGTATAAACAAAGGGGGCAACAGAGATGCACACACAAAGTGGAAACAGAGGCGCACACACAAAGGGGATATTGAAGCACACACACAAAAGGGGGAATTGAAGCACACATACAAAAGGGCAACACGGCTGCACACATAAAGGGGCAACACGACCTCACACACAAAGGGGAACAAAGCGCACACACAAAGGGGGGACATGGGTGCACACACAAACGATGGAGATTGGCGCACACACAAAGAGGCAACACGCCCTCACACATAAAGGGGGAACAAAGCACACACACAAAGGGGATACATGGGCGCACACACACAAACGGTGGAGATTGGCGCACACACAAAGAGGGGACATGAGCACACATGAAGGGGGAACATGGGTGCACACACAAAGGGGGAGCATGGGCGCACACACACAAGGAGGAGGCACGGTCACATACAAGGGGGAGGCAGAAATGCACACACAAAATGGAGGATAGAGACAGACACATACAAAGTGAAGGGCAAAGGCACACACACAAAGGGGGGTACAGAGGCACACACAAAGGAGGGAACGGAGGCACATACAAAAAAGGGGGACAGAGGCACATATGCAAAGGAGGGGCAGAGGCACACACACAAAGGGGGATAGAGGCACACACAAAGGGGGGACAGACGCACATACACAAAGGGGGGGTCAGAGGCACACAGAAAGTGGAGGACAGAAGTACACAAAAAAAGGGGGACAGGGATGGAGAAGCTACTTAAATTGAATGCTGCATTCTGCCTTATTTCTTGTGCTGTAACAATGAGGTGCAAAGTTCCAACCCATGGAGTACTCTGGGAGGAAGGGGAGGAGGCTGGGGCGGGGACACACAAACACATACCATGGTCGTGCGCTGCCTCTGTAAAGCAACAGACAGCGAGAATTCCAGCCTACATTGATTCCAGCCTAAATGATTGCTTTTGGGTCCGGACCAGTCCACCCTGCTCCAAGCTGCCCCATAATGTTATGGGGGGCCATTGGCCTACCAAGGAAATCCCCCGGTACAGTCTATGGCCAGCTGCCCCTGGAGCCGACAAATCCTTACTGCCTACAACTGCTCTGGACCAACAGCCTTGTGATATTATCCTGTACATGCACTTGTATCACATCAAATATAAAATTATGCAAGCTACGAGAAATCAGTCTCCTTTAATGACATTGATGTTCAGTTGTTTGCAAACCTAGCCCTAATTACCATGCAGAAGTGGGGGAATCTCCAGAAGATCACCAAGGCACTCAGGCAACATGGTTATAGATACGTGTTGGGTATGGCTCCACCACAATGGCGAGAAATCCGACACAGGGTAGATCTACAAGATATTAAAGTAATTCTATCGTTTTAAAATAAGCATTGCCCAATCAATTGAATGTGTGTCCAAAGCACAAAGTGATTTATTTTTAACAGATGTAAATAGTCAACAATTCAATACATTATTATATCATGATAAAGTACAGTACAGCACAGCCAATACCAAAAGATAAGTACATACCAATGCAATCGCTTGTGCTCGCTTGCGCACCCCCGGGACCCGATGGACAATATTCTGTATAGAATATTGTGTCAGAGTTGACTGAGGCCCCAGTGAGATGCAGCTAATATATATACAGTCAGTGTTTCATTGTGAACAAAAGAGATGACGTAGATTGTTTCTATAGGTCCAGACGTTGGGTGGGTCCAGGCCAGACAGGTAATAGGTTGATTCAATCTAAGGAATCCAAAGGTGGGGGTCTTCTCTCCAGGGGGTCTGCTCCTTTTCATAGCCAGTATCATACAAAGGTTTTACTCTCTAATATCAATAACTAAAGTATGCAATGTGCGATCTCTTCGCCGACTGCACCGGACAGCTGCTGATGAATAGGGCTTCAATATGATATCAGGCATGACACCTTTCCTATTACCTAAACCTTTAATAACACTACAATGTACATATAATCAACATTTATATATATATATATATATATATATATATATATATATATATATATATAGACTAATAATAAACCGAATACTATCTGCTCCTGAATTACAGTGTAACAGAACCAATATGAAATTATATAAATAACTAACTGTTGTAATGCGAGTGTGTGCGTGCGTATTTTACCGTGCGAACGCACTACGTCACGTAACACGTGGCGTACGCTTCGCAATACGCACGGCAAACCAATATTAAACCAATATACTTTCGTTCATCCAATTATACGACTTTGACAAAGAAAAAAACGATTTCATGAAAAAATTACAGCAATATTTACAGGCTTACCTAAAAAAACCGACTCTGCAGATATCCGATGGCAGCAGAAGGCTGACAGGACCTCCTTCCAAATGGACATCTCTCCGGCAGTAGTGTGTGACGTCAGTGCGACCTTCATGCATTTAAATGCAAAGCGGCAATGTCGGAACCACGCAGGTTAACTGTTTAAGCAATTACCTGTGGAGGAACCCTTGACCCTATCACAACAAGTGCTAGAATATCAGTTATCCCTAAAGAAGACAAGGACCCTTCTCTTTGTAGCAGTTATCTGAATATTGAATGCTGGTGTAAAAAATCTTTGGTAAGGTTCTGGCAAACAGGGTCAACCTAGTCCTTCCATCTCTAATCCACCAAGATCAAGTTGGCTTTGTCCCTGGTCAACAAGTGATGGACAACACCAGACAAATCATTGATTTAATCTACCATGCAAATAAGTACAAGTTGTCATCTCTTTTCCTTTCCTTAGATGCTGAAAAGGCCTTTGACTGTGTTGGGTGGCCCTTCATAAAGAGGGCTCTTGCTTCATACGGTTTTCATGATAAAGTTCTTGCGGGTGTCTCTACATTGTACAGCAACCCCATTACCTCGGTCCCCCTTGATCTTTGCCCTGTCCATTGAAACCTTTGACATCAACATTTGATTAAATCCAGATACTTATGGTATAGCGCTGGCTTCAGACAATCACAAGGTTGCTGTCTACGAAGATTACATGCTTCTCAGTATACCAAATCCTTTGACTTTGCTCCTGAACCTATTCTATGAGATCCTACGCTTCTCAGCTCTCTCTAATTTTAAAATTAACATCACCAAGATGGAAATTTTGTTTGTCTTTACTTCTCCAAAATAAAAAGATCTCATAGAACTCAATATTTAATTTCATTGGTACTCATATTAAATATTTGTGATTTATCCTCACCAAGAAATTCGAAAAGCTCTATCAGTCCAACTATCCTCCTTTAGTCAATTGTATTAAGAATGATATGACATCCTCAGATAAGCTTTTGATATCTTGGATTGGTCATGTTACCTCTGTAACAAATTAATGTTCTACTTAGATTGTCTTCCACACCCTGCCTCTCAAAATCCTCCATTTAACCCTCTCCATGTTACTAAAATCCATGATGCATTTTATAGGGGCAGGTAATCAACCACAAATTTCAGCTCATATCCTTCAACGATCACCTATAATGGGTAGCGTAGGCATCACTAGCTTCCGTAAGTATTAGTATGCAGCCACATTACCCCAGTGTGTTCAATGGCACTTACCCTCTGAGACCTGAGTTTGGGTAGACATAGAATCGGCAGTGATGAGTGGCCCCCCGGTCTGCTCCTGCCTTTGGCTGCCTTCAACGCAAAGGCCCACTGCTACATGCATGCACCTTGTTATAAACCTCTCACTGTCCATATGGTCTCTTGTAATAGATGGCTAACCTGTCCCTGTCTCCATTCACTGTTAAACCCCTTTGGAATAATGCAGCTTTCCAGCCAGGGGGTAAATGTATTAACATGCGGGTTCTTGAACACCCGCGAGTTCAGCGTCTTCGGCGATTAAATTTAAAGCGGCGCTGCATTGTAAAGGGAAGTTTCCCTTTACAATGCAGCGCCGCTTTAAATTTAACCGCCGAAGATGCTGAACTTGCGGGTGTTGAAGAACCCGCATGTTAATACATTTACCCCCAGGTCTCTCCCACCAGATGTACTCTGTCTGGCATGGAGCTGGAGTCCTTCTCTTTTCTTTTAAATAATCTCTTTAGGACAAATATTTTTCCCACAATTTTCTGATCTGGCTAATCTTCCTGAATTCTCAACAGTTCCACCAGTATCTGCAAGTTAGGCAATTTTTCAACTCCCAAAACACAGAAGAATAGCTCTGTGATGATTTTATACCTCTACAGTAGAAATTAGTGTTCCAAAATAAAAAAAAAAAGAGAGAGGGATTGGTCTCTAATAAAAAACATACAATTTTAATATTAACTCTTATAAATAACATAAAAAGTAAAAAATAATACAACATAAGAACAAAAGACAAACTAATGACACCGTCAACATACACAATTCTATATAAATATATCTCACTGATATCACAAATATAATTGTAAATGGCACTGGCTTCTGAAGTTAATTTCCAGGACTGTGAAAGTCCTAAATATTAATATTAAAAAATATGACTCCTTCTCAAGAATCTTAAAATCACACTTCCTTTTGAACTTTTCTAGGGAATCCTTTGATGGTACTATTAGGGAGAAAAATGTGCCCACATCAATTATGTTTAGTACTCCATATTAAGTAGAGATGCTCACTGACCCCCGTATTTTGGTTTTGGTTTTGGTTTTGGATCTGGATTACCGTCGTGTTTTGGTTTTGGTTTTGCAAAACCGCCATTGCGTGTTTTGGTTTTGTTTTGCTATTTTGTTGGAAAATCAATGTTTTTGGGCATAAAATAACCAAATTTAGTGCTCCACCTGTTTCTTGGATAAGTAATGTAATTGTAAAGCTAATAAATTATCCAAAAAACTGTTTAATTCCTGGTAGGTAGGCCTTCATTAATTCTACACACAAACTAGATTGTCTTCCTCTCCATCTATGCATATTGGCAATGCAGCCATCGTCTTTGGGTGTATATTACACCCTACACTTATAGTTAAATATGTAAAGAAATGGACAAAGGCAGTTTGGTTTCTGTCTCTATAGTCCCCCCTCCACTTGTAGAAAATACAAAAAAATCATCCATTATAGACTGTACAATATTAATTGAAATGGACAAAAGCAGTTTGGGGTCAGTCTGTGTATGACACCCTACCCATAATGAGAAATTGCCAAAACAGCAGCCTTTCAAGACGGTACGTGATATGGAAATGCCCCAAGTCCCTTTCCTCTTTGGGGATAGATTGCACCCTAGACTTAAATAGAAAGTTTTAAAAAAATGTTATCATCATCATCTGGAGCTTCATCCTCACCCTCATCAGTGTGTACGTCATCATCACAGACTATCAATTCATCGCCGCTTGAATCCGCTATTAGAGAACAGTCAGTGCTTGGATGTCTTGGATGGTGAAGGTCTTCCTCGTGGAAGATGTAGTTCATTTTTATAAACATAATTTTCTCCACATTTTTTGGAAGTAACCTTCTACGGCGATCACTGACTAAGTTCCCGGCTGTGCTGAACACTGGAGGGTGGGCAGCTTAGGTATTGCAAAGCAAGTTTGTACATGGGTTTCCAAATGGCCTGCTTTTCCTCCCAGTAAGGAAAGGGGCTGTTTGACATTTCCATATCAATTACCTCTTGAAAATAATCCTCCACAATCCTTTGCATGTTTATACTCGTATTGGATGGAGTTATGGGCAAGGTGACACATTTTTTTGAGAAATCCTTCAAACCAGCCCAGATGTTAAATTGTTCTGGTCTGCCCCCTGCGTCTTCCCTGCTTCCTTTTGGGAAATTTAATTTTTTACGAGCAGCAGCAGCTTGAGAAAGTGAAGGAGGGCACGTCGTCAAGCCGAGGCCCAGTTCAGCGGCCAACTTGCTGAGCAATAGCTCCTTGCAAAAGTTCACATCTCGCTCATTTACAAGTAAAGACTCAATGTAGGTCTTAAACCTTGGATCAAGCACAGTGGCCAAAACGTACTGATCCGAGTTCAGGATCTTAATAACTCGAGGATGATTGTGAAGCGAATGAAGTACTTGATCGACAAGGCCAACATACTTTGCTGAATTGCTTGCTTTCATCTCCTCCTTCAGTTTCTCAAGCTGCTTTTCCAATAGTCTAATTAAAGGAATGACTTGGCTCAAACTAGCAGAGTCTGCACTCACTTCACACGTCACAACTTCAAATGGTTTCAGCACCTTGCACAGGACTGAAAGGATTCCCCACTGTGCAAGACTGAAATACATCCCCCCTCCTTTCCCAATGTCATGGCTTGTGCAATATGCTTGGATGGCTTTGCACTGTTCCTCCATCCTCTGAAGCATGTACAGGGTGGAATTCCACCTAGTTACCACCTCTTGCTTAAGTTGGTGGCAGGGCAAGTTAAACTGCTCTTGGAGCTGCTGCAATCTCCTACATGCTGTGGCAGAATGCCTGAAATGGCCTGAAATTTTACGGGCCACCGAAAGCATCTCCTGCACCTCACGGTTATTTCGTAGGAAGCTCTGCACCACCAAGTTGATGGTGTGAGCAAAACAGGGAATGTGCTGGAAATCACCCAGCTGTAATGCTCGCACTATATTGTTGGCGTTATCAGAAATGACATATTCTGGGGAGAGTCCAAGTGGTATAAGCCTTGTATCAATCACATCTCTTAGTTTGCGTAACAAATTGTCAGCTGTATGCCTGTTAGTGAAGCCGGAGATACAAAGAGTGGCCTGCCTGTGAAAAATGTTACGTAGTGGTTTAAATGCTGCTGCTGTTCCTGCTGGTGAACGTGAATGACCAACCCAGTGGGCTGTCACAGTTATATAGTCTTTGGTTTGCCCACTTCCACTAGTCCACATATCTGTGGTTAAGTGTACATTGGGCAGAATGGCATTTTTCAGCGCAATCTCTACGTTTGTACACACTTTTTGGTATAGTTGTGGAATAGCTTTACGGGAAAAATGGTGTCACAATGGAATTCTGTAACGCGGACACAAAACCTCAATTAACTGTGAAAAACCAGCTGCATTTATTGAGGATATTGGATGCAGATCTAACACTAACATGGCAGCCATGGCGTCTGTGATTCGCTTGGCGACTGAGTGACTGCTGTCATATTTGCTTCCCCAGCAAATGATCGTTTCACAGTTAATTGTTGAAATGTAGGACTGGTCTTTTTCTTGGCCTTCCTCTGGGCTGACGATTCACCCCCAGCAGCAGCAACAGCAGCAGCAGTGGGACTAACGCTTTCTTCAGAGGAATCAATAATAGTGCAGGAGTCATCCAGCCTTAATAAGTGGGATGTAGGGCTAACACCGAGCGCTACTGAGGATATTGATGAGGATGATGTGGTGGGTGTATTTTGTAGCCGTCGGGATGTCGGTGACCTGAGGGTCCTAGCTAATGATGGAGTGCTGGTATTTTTTTTGGAAGAACTTTCAGCTTTTCCCAACACTTTGCCATGAACTCTTGTCAAATGCCGTAACATAGACGAGGTTCCAAGATGGTTAAGGTCCCTCCCTCGACTGACTGTGGCTTGACATACACTACAAATGGCTATACAATTGTTGTCTGGATTGGGGTAGAAATAATTCCACACATAAGAGGTGGATTTTTTTGTTTTATGGCCAGGCATGACAATGGCTTTTTTCTTGTCACGTGCCAGAACTGCTGCCACTGGTGCAGGACTTACACAAACAACCTCATCCTCATCAACATCCTCATTAGCGCCCTCATCGCCTACACAAATCTCCCCCTCATCCTCTTCTATTTCCAAAGTGGCATCCTCAATTTGTGTATCACCAGCTACATTCGGGCTGTTCAGCCACACATCAGCAGAGCTGCTGAAAGGGCCCCTTTTTACGGGTACACTAAAAGAATGTTAACGATTAGACATCCCACTGTTGGATGGACTCTCCACAGGGATTGGTGTCAGTTCTGATTCAGAGCAAACATTATCCTCTAATACCTTACTGTTGTCTTGCAGCTCGGCTTTGACGCGTAACAGTAGTTGTGCACCACTTGTAGGCTCGGTAACATTTTTGAATCTGCCACTAATAGAGAAAGGCGAAGGCCTCATTCTCTCTTTGCCACTGTGTGTGTGTAGAATGGCATGTTGCCAATTTTTTTTTTATTGGCTGTTAACTTTTCCTCAGTTACACTTCTTTTTCGCTTCAACACAGTAAAAAAAAAATTGTTGTGTGTTTTTTTGCCTGATTTCAAAAGACGATGTAGTTTGACATCGCCTTTCCCAGAGGAAGTACTGGGAACACTACCATCAGGACTGGTGACAGAACCTGGTTGCTCATTTTGCTCATATGTGGACTGCTTTGAATCCATTCTGAGCCCAAAGCACTTGTATTGCTACAAATTTTTTGGGACACTGCTGCCAAATAGGACTTTTTTGACAGGCAGAAAAATGTATTCAAAAGAATGGGGGACACCCCAAAAGCAATTGGGAGTGCTAAATATATTTTTTGGACACTGCTGCCAAATAGGACTTTTTGGACAGGCAGAAAAAAATATTCAAAAGCATGGGGGACACCCCAAAAGCAATTGGGAGTGTTAAATATATTTTTTGGACACTGCTGCCAAATAGGACTTTTTGGACAGGCAGAAAAATTTATTCAAAAGAATGGGGGACACCCCA